>NC_091162.1:29848678-30148678 GCF_040958095.1 Procambarus clarkii
AGGTTAGGTAGGGTTGGTTAGGTTCGGTCATATATCTACGTTAATTTTAACTCCAATAAAAAAAAATTGACCTCACACATGATGAAATGGGTAGCTTTATCATTTCATAAGAAAAAAATTAGAGAAAATATATTAATTCAGGAAAACTTGGCTTATTAGGCAAATCGGGCCTTGCATAGTAGGCTGAGAAGTGCGTTCTGGCTACTAGGTACGACATATATATATATATAATATATATATATATATATATATATATATATATATATATATATATATATATATATATATATATATATATATATATATATATATTATATTATATACAGAGCACCACTTGGTTTCCGAACTTTAGTTATCCGAAACTTCCAGTTTCCCGATTGGGGTTGGGGAGTCATGCTACCCGAACAAAGTTCGGGTAGGAAGGGGTCCGCCAAGCGTCACGCCGGCTTGTGGTGGTGGGTGGGCGATGGTCCAGTTTGCCCACTGTGACTTCACAGATTCACGGCCTATTATTCCGATTATTTTGAATTGCCATAAGGCTAGAATGTTCATTCTGTGCTTTTGTTTTACATATCTGCACAATCAAGAAACATCTGTGCACCATGTTGGCTCCAAATGCACGCATTGCGTCAGTTATGGCTGACTAGTGGGTGGATGGACGATGGAGTTTAGGTGGGAGGCAGTATGAATGAGGGGGGGGGAGAATCAGTGAGAGAGGGGGGGAGAGAGATGCTAGGAGGGAGGGGGAGGTAGGGAGAGATGTTAGGAGGTAGGGAGAGATGCTAAGAGGGAGGGGGAGGTAGGGAGAGATGGTAGGAGGTAGGCAGGAAGGGATGGAAGTAGTAGTGAGAATTAGGGAGGGAAAGGCAGGCTGGCAGGCACAGGCAGGCAGGCAGGCAGGCACAGGCAGGCAGACAGGCAGGCAGGCAGGCAGGCTAGCTTGCAGGCAGGGAGTGAGTGGTAGTCTCACGGTTGAACCGCGTGACCTTGAGAGATGGCATGTAGGGGGGCGGGTGGTTTGTTGGTGGTGGGGGTGAGACCGGCTCATTCCCGAAGATAAGCCTAACACACACTACCCGTTAGCATGATGGCAGGGAGGGAGGCAGGCTGGCTGGAAAGGAAGCAGGCTGGCAGGCTGGGAAGGAGGCAGGCTGGCAGGCTGGGAAGGAGGCAGGCAGGCAGGCTGGGAAGGAGGCAGGCAGGCAGGCTGGGAAGGAGGCAGGCAGGCAGGCTGGGAAGGAGGCAGGCAGGCAGGCTGGGAAGGAGGCAGGCTGGCAGGCTGGGAAGGAGGCAGGCTGGCACGCAGGGAAGGAGGCAGGCTGGCAGGCTGGGAAGGCGGCAGGCTGGGAAGGAAGCAGGCTGGCAGGCTGGGAAGGAGGCAGGCAGGCAGGCTGGGAAGGAAGCAGGCTGGGAAGGAGGCAGGCTGGGAAGGAGGCAGGCTGGGAAGGAAGCAGGCTGGCAGGCTGGGAAGGAAGCAGGCTGGCAGGCTGGGAAGGAAGCAGGCAGGCAGGCTGGGAAGGAGGCAGGCTGGGAAGGAAGCAGGCTGGCAGGCTGGGAAGGAGGCAGGCTGGGAAGGAAGCAGGCTGGCAGGCTGGGAAGGAAGCAGGCTGGCAGGTTGGGAAGGAAGCAGGCTGGCAGGCTGGGAAGGAGGCAGGCTGGGAAGGAGGCAGGCAGGCAGGCTGGGAAGGAGGCAGGCTGGGAAGGAGGCAGGCTGGGAAGGAGGCAGGCTGGCACGCAGGGAAGGAGGCAGGCTGGCAGGCTGGGAAGGAGGCAGGCTGGGAAGGAAGCAGGCTGGCAGGCTGGGAAGGAGGCAGGCAGGCAGGCTGGGAAGGAAGCAGGCTGGGAAGGAGGCAGGCTGGGAAGGAAGCAGGCTGGCAGGCTGGGAAGGAGGCAGGCTGGGAAGGAAGCAGGCTGGCAGGCTGGGAAGGAAGCAGGCAGGCAGGCTGGGAAGGAGGCAGGCTGGGAAGGAAGCAGGCTGGCAGGCTGGGAAGGAGGCAGGCTGGGAAGGAAGCAGGCTGGCAGGCTGGGAAGGAAGCAGGCTGGCAGGTTGGGAAGGAAGCAGGCTGGCAGGCTGGGAAGGAGGCAGGCTGGGAAGGAGGCAGGCAGGCAGGCTGGGAAGGAGGCAGGCTGGGAAGGAGGCAGGCTGGGAAGGAAGCAGGCTGGCAGGCTGGGAAGGAGGCAGGCAGGCAGGCAGGAAGCGATATATGGGTGTTGAAGTGAGCCGTGAACCACGTGACCTTTGAGAGAGAGAGTGTGTGTGTGTGTGTATGGGTTTGGGGTGGGGGGTGGGGGTGGTGTGTTGGTGGTGGGGGGGAGAGGGGGAGGTGTGTCGGTGGTGGGGGGAGAGGGGGAGGTGTGTCGGTGGTGGGGGGAGAGGGGGAGGTGTGTCGGTGGTGGGGGGAGAGGGGGAGGTGTGTCGGTGGTGGGGGAGGGACCGGCTGACTCCGTAAGCCTAACCACACTCCACAGACCTGTGACCCAGATTTGTTTCTTAAATGTACCGTACATCATCGTATATTTTAGGCAGGATGTTCCTGCAGGCTGGCAGGAAACATCCAGAGGATGTTTGCCAGACGTCTTAATAATCAGTTAGGAACAATTAAGGACTTTTATAAAGCGGATCAGGACTTCACTTATTGATGAGTACAAATAAAACACGGTCGCATTTATGCCATGAACCTGACGATTTTTTTCCCTAGAGTTTTTTTCATAAATTTTTCGGAAAAATTTCTTTTTACATTTATAGTTTATTTTTTCCCCTCTTTCTCGTATACGAACTTACATGTTAACCGACGGGTCTCGTCCCCAAGGGGTTCGGAAACCAAGTGGTGCTCTGTATATATATATATATGTCGTACCTAGTAGCCAGAACGCACTTCTCAGCCTACTATGCAAGGCCCGATTTGCCTAATAAGCCAAGTTTTCCTGAATTAATATATTTTCTCTAATTTTTTTCTGATGAAATGATAAAGCTACCCATTTCATCATGTGTGAGGTCAATTTTTTTTTATTGGAGTTAAAATTAACGTAGATATATGACCGAACCTAACCAACCCTACCTAACCTAACCTAACCTATCTCTATAGGTTAGGTTAGCTTAGGTAGGCGAAAAAGTTAGGTTAGGTTAGGTAGGTTAGGTAGTCGAAAAACAATTAATTCATGAAAACTTGGCTTATTAGGCAAATCGGGCCTTGCATAGGAGGCTGAGAAGTGCGTTCTGGCTACTAGGTATGACATATATATATATATATATATATATATATATATATATACAGAGCACCACTTGGTTTCCAAACCCCTTGGAGACGAGACCCGTCGGTTAACATGTAAGTACGTATACGAGAAATAGAGGGGAAAAAATATACCAGAAATGTAAAAAGAAATTGTTCTGAAAAATTTACGAAAAAACTCTAAGGGAAAAAATCGACAGGTTCATAGCGCAAATGCGACCGTGTTTTGTTTGTACTCACCAATAAGTGAAGTCCTGATCCGCTTTATAAAAGTCCTTAATTGTTCCTAACTGATTATTAAGACGTCTGGCAAACATCCTCTAGATGTTTCCTGCCAGCCTGCAGGCACATCCTGCCAGCCTGCAGGCACATCCTGCCAGCCTGCAGGCACATCCTGCCAGCCTGCAGGCACATCCTGCCAGCCTGCAGGCACATCCTGCCAGCCTGCAGGCACATCCTGCCAGCCTGCAGGCACATCCTGCCAGCCTGCAGGCACATCCTGCCAGCCTGCCTGCCAGCTTGCCTGCCAGCCTGCAGGCACATCCTGCCAGCCTGCCTGCCAGCCTGCAGGCACATCCTGCCAGCCTGCAGGCACATCCTGCCAGCCTGCAGGCACATCCTGCCAGCCTGCAGGCACATCCTGCCAGCCTGCAGGCACATCCTGCCAGCCTGCAGGCACATCCTGCCAGCCTGCAGGCACATCCTGCCAGCCTGCAGGCACATCCTGCCAGTCTGCAGGCACATCCTGCCAGCCTGCAGGCACATCCTGCCTAAAATATACGATGATGTACTGTACATTTAAGAAACAAATCTGGGTCACAGGTCTGTGGAGTGTAGTTAGGCTTACGGAGTCAGCCGGTCCCTCCCCCACCACCGACACACCTCCCCCACCCCAAACCCATACACACACACTCTCAAAGGTCACGTGGTTCATGGTTCACTTCAACACCCATATATCGCTTCCTGCCTGCCTGCCTCCTTCCCAGCCTGCAAGCCTGCCTGCCTGCCTGCCTCCTTCCCAGCCTGCAAGCCTGCCTGCCTGCCTGCCTCCTTCCCAGCCTGCAAGCCTGCCTGCCTGCCTGCCTCCTTCCCAGCCTGCAAGCCTGCCTGCCTGTCTGCCTCCTTCCCAGCCTGCAAGCCTGCCTGCCTGCCTGCCTCCTTCCCAGCCTGCAAGCCTGCCTGCCTGCCTGCCTCCTTCCCAGCCTGCAAGCCTGCCTGCCTCCTTCCCAGCCTGCAAGCCTGCCTGCCTGCCTGCCTGCCTCCTTCCCAGCCTGCAAGCCTGCCTGCTTCCTTCGCAGCCTGCAAGCCTGCCTGCCTCCTTCCCAGCCTGCAAGCCTGCCTGCCTCCTTCCCAGCCTGCAAGCCTGCCTGCCTGCCTCCTTCCCAGCCTGCAAGCCTGCCTGCCTGCCTCCTTCCCAGCCTGCAAGCCTGCCTGCCTGCCTCCTTCCCAGCCTGCAAGCCTGCCTGCCTGCCTCCTTCCCAGCCAGCAAGCCTGCCTGCCTGCCTCCTTCCCAGCCTGCAAGCCTGCCTGCCTGCCTCCTTCCCAGCCTGCAAGCCTGCCTGCCTGCCTCCTTCCCAGCCTGCAAGCCTGCCTGCCTGCCTGCCTGCCTCCTTCCCAGCCTGCAAGCCTGCCTGCCTGCCTCCTTCCCAGCCTGCAAGCCTCCTTCCCAGCCTGCAAGCCTGCCTGCCTGCCTCCTTCCCAGCCTGCAAGCCTGCCTGCCTGCCCCCTTCCCAGCCTGCCTGCCCCCTTCCCAGCCTGCAAGCCTGCTTGCCTGCCATCATGCTAACGGGTAGTGTGTGTTAGGCTTATCTTCGGGAATGAGCCGGTCTCGCCCCCACCACCCGCCCCCCTACATCCCATACTCTCTTTTAAAGGTCACGCGGTTCAACCGCGTGACTACCACTCACTCCCTGCCTGCCAGCCTGCCTGCAAGCTAGCCTGCCTGCCTGCCTGTGCCTGCCTGCCTGCCTTTCCCTCCCTAATTCTCACTACTTCCGTCCCTTCCTGCCTACCTCCTAGCATCTCTCCCTACCTCCCCCTCCCTCTTAGCATCTCTCCCTACCTCCTAGCATCTCTCTCTCCCTCCCACTCCCTCCCTCCCTTTCTGACTAATTCTCCCCCCCCTCTCTCATACTGCCTCCCACCTAAGCTCCCTCATCCATCCACCCACTGGTCAGCCATCACTGACGCAATGCGTGCATTTGGAGCCAACATGGTGCACAGATGTTTCTTGATTGTGCAGATATGTAAAACAAAAGCACAGAATGAACATTCCAGCCTTATGGCAATTCAAAATAATAGGAATAATAGGCCGTGAATCTGTGAAGTCACAGCGGGCAAACTGGACCATCGCCCACCCACCACAACAAGCCGGCGTGACGCTTGGCGGACCCCTTCCTACCCGAACTTTGTTCGGGTAGCATGACTCCCCAACCCCAATCGGGAAACTGGAAGTTTCGGATAACTAAAGTTCGGAAACAAAGTGGTGCTCTGTGTATATATATATATATTATATATATATATATATATTAGTATATTTTGGTAGCAGTCTTTCCTGTAGACATATATTATTAAATATGACCGAAAAAGTAAGATTAATAATTCTAACACGAATTTTCTCAATCTTTCGTACATTACGCTTCACTGTTGGAGGTAAATCAAAAATCAATTCTCCAAAATTCATTTTTATTTCTAGTCTGACGCGACACGGGCGCGTTTCGTAAAACTTATTACATTTTCAAAGACTTTAGTTCACAAATACACAACTGAATAGAACTTACGTATCTCCGATTTTATATCTACATTAGAGTGAGGTGGAAGGGGTGATGTGGCATTAACACAAGACAGAACAAAATGTGGTATTAATAGGGTATTAATTTCATCAACACAAGACAGAACACGAAACAATGGATATTGAATAGAAGTGTTTGTAGAAAGCCTATTGGTCCATATTTCTTGATGCTTCTATATTGGAGCGGAGTCTTGAGGTGGGTAGAATATAGTTGTGCAATAATTGGCTGTTGATTGCTGGTGTTGACTTCTTGATGTGTAGTGCCTCGCAAACGTCAAGCCGCCTGCTATCGCTGTATCTATCGATGATTTCTGTGTTGTTTACTAGGATTTCTCTGGCGATGGTTTGGTTGTGGGAAGAGATTATATGTTCCTTAATGGAGCCCTGTTGCTTATGCATCGTTAAACGCCTAGAAAGAGATGTTGTTGTCTTGCCTATATACTGGGTTTTTTGGAGCTTACAGTCCCCAAGTGGGCATTTGAAGGCATAGACGACGTTAGTCTCTTTTAAAGCGTTCTGTTTTGTGTCTGGAGAGTTTCTCATGAGTAGGCTGGCCGTTTTTCTGGTTTTATAGTAAATCGTCAGTTGTATCCTCTGATTTTTGTCTGTAGGGATAACGTTTCTATTAACAATATCTTTCAGGACCCTTTCCTCCGTTTTATGAGCTGTGGAAAAGAAGTTCCTGTAAAATAGTCTAATAGGGGGTATAGGTGTTGTGTTAGTTGTCTCTTCAGAGGTTGCATGGCTTTTCACTTTCCTTCTTATGATGTCTTCGACGAAACCATTGGAGAAGCCGTTATTGACTAGGACCTGCCTTACCCTACAGAGTTCTTCGTCGACTTGCTTCCATTCTGAGCTGTGGCTGAGAGCACGGTCGACATATGCGTTAACAACACTCCTCTTGTACCTGTCTGGGCAGTCGCTGTTGGCATTTAGGCACATTCCTATGTTTGTTTCCTTAGTGTAGACTGCAGTGTGGAAACCTCCGCCCTTTTCCATGACTGTTACATCTAGAAAGGGCAGCTTCCCATCCTTTTCCATCTCGTAAGTGAAACGCAGCACGGAACTCTGCTCAAATGCCTCCTTCAGCTCCTGCAGATGTCTGACATCAGGTACCTGTGTAAAAATGTCGTCAACATACCTGCAGTATATGGCCGGTTTCAAGTTCATGTCGACTAAGACTTTTTGCTCGATGGTACCCATGTAGAAGTTTGCAAACAGGACACCTAGGGGAGAACCCATGGCGACCCCATCTACTTGCTTATACATGTGCCCATCCGGGCTCAAGAAGGGTGCCTCTTTAGTACAAGCTTGGAGTAGTTTCCTCAGAATATTTTCTGGTATGTCAAGAGGAGTACAGGCTGGATCACGATACACTCTGTCGGCTATCATTCCGATTGTCTCGTCCACAGGTACGTTGGTAAACAGCGATTCTACGTCCAACGAGGCTCTTATCCCTGTGGCCCGTGTGCCCCGCAGTAAGTCAACAAATTCCTTTGGAGACTTCAGGCTGAAGGCGCAAGGAACATAAGGAGTCAGCAGGCCGTTGAGTCGCTTCGCCAGTCTGTACGTGGGTGTGGGTATCTGGCTAATGATTGGCCGAAGTGGGTTTCCAGGCTTGTGCGTCTTGACATTTCCATACGCATATCCAGGTTTATATTCCCCAATGATCATTGGCAGGTGGAGTCCGGATTTCTTGGCGTTCACAGTTTCGCATTCCGAATTAATGGAATGCGAAAAAATGGAATGTTTCGCATTCACGTTCACAGCCGAATTAAAAGCAAAGGTCAACAAACTGATCGAAACTGTGAACGCCAAGAAATCCGGACTCCACCTGCCAAAGACCTGCTTATATTCGTCGAGCGCTTACCCACTGCTCTGAATGGAGCAACGTGAGTAGAGAGTTTGAAAGAGTAACTCAGGTATTGGTGAACAACGGATATAGCAACGCGGAAATAAACGCTGCTATAAGAAGACACTTGGACCGTTGGTATAATTCAGAACCTAGAACAGAAACCACAACACCCCCAATAAAATTATATTACAAATCAACCATGCACAGTGAACATATAAAAGAGGAAAGAATAATGAAAGAAATAATCCGTAAAGGAGTAAAAAGCACTACTCCTAACCAAAACATAAACCTGATAATATTCTACAAAACCAAGAAGACTTCCGAACTCCTTATCAAAAACAGCCCGAAGCCGACGGAGAACCCTCTACAGCAGTCAAGCGTTGTATACATGTACACTTGCCCCCACGAAGGATGTAACCTTCAATGTAAGTACATAGGTATGACGTCGACCAAGCTGACGAGGCGTTTGACATGCCATCTTCAATCTGGTGCCCCTAGGAATCACATGAGACAAGCCCATGACATTACTCTAACAAGAGAAATGTTGAACAAGAATACTTGCATAATAGACAAAACCCAAGATTCAAGAAGATTACAAATTCTTGAGGCAATTCACATAAGAATAGAGCGACCTACCATGAACACCCAAATCACGGAACTATTTACTCTACCCACCATGAGAGTAAGGACAAGACAAGAACATATCGATGCCAACACAGAAGACAATGTCCAACATAACAGGCCAATTACACTGGATTAATCTTTGTGTTTAGATAGGAGATGCCTCGTATGGGCCAATAAGCCTTCTGCAGCCCCTATGTTTATCCCTTATGTATCCCCCCATGTTTTTCACCTTCATTGTATTATCACCTGACCTAATGCGGGTATAAAATCAACTAGTATTGTAAGATCTGTTCACTTGAGAATGAACCATGGAGGTTCGAAACGTCGTGCAAATTATACAAATAAGTGTAATACAATAGTAAATCACTTCTTTTCTTCACCTTAAAAGTACGAAAATGAGTTTTGGAGAACTCCTATTCCAATTAAGCCCTGATGCTAAGAAAATAGTTAGAGGGATAGAAGCCCTAAACCAGAAAATAATAAATACAGAATATGCAGTCATATTCAATGAAACATGTTTGAAAGAAAACCTGCTGCTAGTATACACCAATATAAACCCACATGACCCAGCAGTCCGCAATACAGAGTTTACCTATAGGTATAGGCAAGAGCTCATTCGGCATCAACTAAACAAGAAGAAGGAAGCCCTCCAAACCTTTATAGAGCAGGCGGAGCATCTGTTAAACAAATGGACCCAGTACGACATCCCTATCCAACTCAAGCAAACCATCAACAGTGAACTATTTAACCTGAAACAACAACATAAAACTCTTGTAGAAACAAAGACACTCCGTAAGTTAACATCCCTAAACGGTGGACAGCTAAAAATCCCTCGTCCTAAAGATGGCTACTTTAACCTGACTTCTTATGATCTTACCCAGGACCAACGAGACCTCTTAAATCTTGGTCTAAATTGTCAATTCTTATCTAAACCAAAGATGCATCAAAAACGCCTGGAAATCGAAATGCTTCTGGACGATATCCATAAGCTAGAAGACAACAAAAAAGTCATCACCACTGACACACTTCAAGCTGAACTACTTGCAGAAGCAGGGAAAAAACGAGGAACATATTCATCTACAATCTTAACCCCACGACTCAAAGAAGCAGCGAAACAACTAAAAAATCTGAAAGACGTAACAATAAGAAAAGCCGACAAAACAGCAGCATATGTATTGATTCCTACCCATGAATACATGAACAAAATTAGCGACATCCTAAGTGACGACTCCAAATTTCAACGAATCACGAGGAACCCCGTAGAAGACCTTAAGCGGAAAGTAAACAAAACAATTACAGCAATCAACGCAAAGAAAGGTAGTGTGCATTTCAATAAACTTCAAGGCGACTATGGCTTAGGATATGCCTACGGCAATGTTAAGACGCATAAACCAGGTAACCCACTACGCCCTATAATCAGCCAAATACCAACCCCAACTTATCACCTGGCAAAGAAACTCAATGAACTCCTAACTCCATACACTCCAAGTAAGTTTAGTCTACAATCATCAGCAGATTTCCTAGAATTGATCAAATCTACCCAGCCCGATGGAATCATCGCTTCCCTGGACGTTGAATCCCTTTTTACCAACGTCCCAGTCGACACAACCATAGGAATGATACTGGACAGAGTATACAGAGACGAGAGCACCCCCAAATTAGACATACCTGAGCCACACTTGAAAAGTCTTCTCGAAGCATGTACAAAGGAAGCCCCTTTCATCAGTCCACAAGGAGACATGTATTTACAAATAGACGGAGTAGCAATGGGCTCCCCCTTAGGAGTTTTATTTGCTAATTTTTATATGGGAACCATCGAAGATAGGGTCTTCAGTAGCAGACAAAAACCAACTGTATACTGCCGTTATGTAGATGACATATTCGTAATAGTAAAAGACTCAGATGAACTAATTGACCTAAAAAGACACCTAGAGAGAGAGTCAGTACTCCGATTTACACATGAAAATAGTGAAAATAACAGTCTGCCATTCTTGGATGTACTAATAACAAAAACAGGAACCTCTTTAACCCTTAAAGTGCGCATCACTTCATATGAAGTGTAAATCGTTTTACCAGTCAACTGCGCTTCACTTCATATGAAGTGTATGCATACCGCGCACGATTTGAATAGCCCGCGGTGTAGCTGGGGGTCCCATACGCTGCCCAGGGGCTCTAGTAAACAGCGGCCATTTTGAAAAAAAATCCAGCTCACGCTCCGATGGCATGGGAGGCCTCAGTTTAGCGAGAGTCACCATGGCGAGCGCACGGTCAAACGCCTCACGAGCACGCATCACTCAGTCCCTCACCCCAGAGCAAATAGCCCACGAATTATTCTCTGAAGGTGAAGAAAGTGTGTTTGACGATTCAGACAACGATGAGGATTATACACAGTTGTCGGGAGATAGTAGCAGCAGCAGTGAAAGTGAGAATGACCGCCATGCCATGGCGAGGCCTATACGCTCTCCCATGCCTCCTCGCCCATTTTCTACCCCAATTCTACCACGACCTCACAGTTCCTGTGGATATTTTCTGTTTGAGGGTGACGAGTCAGAGGGAGGTGACTCCTTTTCTGGGTTTAGTGACTCAGATCAAAGTTTTATTGAGCCTGTGGCTGGTACCAGTGGTGTAACTGGGCGAGAAATTGTCGCGTCAGCAGCATCTCGCCCAGCCAAGCGCCACCGCATGGCACCACATGAGGGACCAAGACCCTCGTGTTCACGTGCACCCACCTCACGTGCACGTAGCCGCCGTGCTTCTCGCAGACGGTATTCAGCTCCTGGTCGCCGGTATGCATCGCTTCCTCGCCGTCTTTCCTCTGCATCTCGCAGGACGCCTGGTGTACTTGAGTGGAGTGATGGTGATGATTTTATTCCTAATATTCCTCACTTTGACGATAAAGATGTAGGGATTACAAACCTTTTCCCTAATCAAGGTGAGGACATGGCTGAGATGGAATATTTTACAGCATTCTATGATGAACCACTCATGGAATACATTGTACACCAAACGAACCTGCATGCTGCTTACCTGATTGAGAGGGAAATCACAGAATTTTCACGACTGCAGCGTTGGAAAAATACCACAGTGGCGGAAATGTATGTGTTTTTGGCACTCTGTTTGTTGATGAAGCACTGTCACAAACATGCAATAAATGACTATTGGAGCAAGGACAAGACAATACCAACACCTTTATTCGGGAAATATATGTCACGAGACAGGTTTCAGATACTCCTCAGGTGTCTACATTTTGGAAGTGTTCAGGACCGAACACCTGATGATAGACTGTGGCGAGTGAGGCACTACATGAACGATGTTATTGGAAAATTCAGAGATTTTTACGTACCAGCACAGAAGCTGGTGGTTGATGAATCTCTCATACTTTTCAAGGGACGTGTTCCATTCAAACAGTACATTCCCTCAAAACGAAACCGATTTGGCCTGAAATTTTTTGTTCTTTGTGATTGTGAGACAGGATACGTGTTACACATGATTCTGTACTCGGCTAGTGATGTAGACATTCCCGGTAACGACGAACATGGATTCTCGGGGAGTGTAGTGAAGACCATCATGGCTCCGTGGATGAACAAGGGACACATTTTATACACAGATAATTACTATACAAGTCCCTTGCTAGCTCGGTTCTTGCTAGAAAATAGAACCGGATTGGTTGGTACAGTAAAGCCACAACGAAGGGAAATGCCTGTGTTTGACAACGACATTGCAGTTGGTGAGTGTCAGAGAAGGAAAAGTGATAACATTCTGTCAGTTCGGTGGAAAGACAAAAGAGAGGTGAACTTGTTGACAACAATTCATGATGGAACAATGGTGAACAGTGGGAAAGTGAGCCATAAAACAAACGCACCACTATATAAGCCAGACTGTGTTTTAGACTATAATATCAACATGCGGTTGATTGATAAATCAGACATGATGATTGGCACTGCAGAGTGTGTGCGGAAGACATGTAGGTGGACGAAAAAAGTGTTCTTCCATCTTGTGGACATGAGCATGCTGAACTGTTTCAACATGTACCTTGTGAGAACTGGACGTAAGCCCACTTTCCGTGACTTTGTATTTGATGCTGCAATACAGTTATTAGGAAAGTTTGCAAAAGATGTCCCAGGTATTCAGCGGCCCATCATAAACCCACTGTTGCAGCATGCTGGTACTCCACGCCTCGCTCACACTGAAGGCTTCCTAGCACACAAACTTAAGTATTTGCCACCTGGTGTGAAGCGTGCAATAGCCCAACGTGATTGCTTGGTGTGTAAAACAACGACACGTAGAGACAAGAAACGGAAGCTTGTGCAAACATGGTGTGAAACGTGTGGTATCCCATTATGTGCTGTCGACTGCTTCAATGACTACCACAGTCTAGAAATCTTCTAAGTGTGCTTCAAAGTGTGTATAGCGTGTGCGAGTGTGTAAATATGTAAACATATAAGCAGAACATATAATATAATAGACTGTAATGACATATTATATTGCCGTAATTGAAAACATTTGTGTGCGCCTGTGTATACTCAAATATGCAACAATTATTGATACAAAATATGTTCAAACAGTATTTGAAACACAATTAGTGAAAAAAAATTAGATAAAATGCGCTTAGACATTGTAAATAAATAGCGCGAAAATATATTTGTGGCAACTCTGGCTGTTTGAGGACCGTGCGCAACATCTCCCGGGCGTGTACTGCATGAGCGACCATGCAGATTGTGACGTCATCGCAGAGCTTCTCGGCTCTATTGCAACAAAAGTAAGTACAATAGAATTTTTTTTTTATTTTTCCCGTGATCAGTGAACAGAACTTAACAGATTAGCAAAAAAAAAAATTTTTTTTTTTTTCAAAATGACATGCGCCTGTGTGGATAGCAGGATATTAGACCCCGAGCATGTTAAGGGTTAAGCACCAACGTATATACCAAGCCCACCAACATAGGATTATGCCTGAACGGTAGAAGTGAGTGCCCCCAAAGATACAAAGCCAGTGTTCTCAATGCTTATATTCGTCGAGCGCTTACCCACTGCTCTGAATGGAGCAACGTGAGTAGAGTTTGAAAGAGTAACTCAGGTATTGGTGAACAACGGATATAGCAACGCGGAAATAAACGCTGCTATAAGAAGACACTTGGACCGTTGGTATAATTCAGAACCTAGAACAGAAACCACAACACCCCCAATAAAATTATATTACAAATCAACCATGCACAGTGAACATATAAAAGAGGAAAGAATAATGAAAGAAATAATCCGTAAAGGAGTAAAAAGCACTACTCCTAACCAAAACATAAACCTGATAATATTCTACAAAACCAAGAAGACTTCCGAACTCCTTATCAAAAACAGCCCGAAGCCGACGGAGAACCCTCTACAGCAGTCAAGCGTTGTATACATGTACACTTGCCCCCACGAAGGATGTAACCTTCAATGTAAGTACATAGGTATGACGTCGACCAAGCTGACGAGGCGTTTGACATGCCATCTTCAATCTGGTGCCCCTAGGAATCACATGAGACAAGCCCATGACATTACTCTAACAAGAGAAATGTTGAACAAGAATACTTGCATAATAGACAAAACCCAAGATTCAAGAAGATTACAAATTCTTGAGGCAATTCACATAAGAATAGAGCGACCTACCATGAACACCCAAATCACGGAACTATTTACTCTACCCACCATGAGAGTAAGGACAAGACAAGAACATATCGATGCCAACACAGAAGACAATGTCCAACATAACAGGCCAATTACACTGGATTAATCTTTGTGTTTAGATAGGAGATGCCTCGTATGGGCCAATAAGCCTTCTGCAGCCCCTATGTTTATCCCTTATGTATCCCCCCATGTTTTTCACCTTCATTGTATTATCACCTGACCTAATGCGGGTATAAAATCAACTAGTATTGTAAGATCTGTTCACTTGAGAATGAACCATGGAGGTTCGAAACGTCGTGCAAATTATACAAATAAGTGTAATACACTCTATAGTAAATCACTTCTTTTCTTCACCTTAAAAGTACGAAAATGAGTTTTGGAGAACTCCTATTCCAATTAAGCCCTGATGCTAAGAAAATAGTTAGAGGGATAGAAGCCCTAAACCAGAAAATAATAAATACAGAATATGCGGTCATATTCAATGAAACATATATATATATATATATATATATATATATATATATATATATATATATATATATATATATATATATATATATATATATATATATATATATATATAATATCTACATTTGAGTGAGGTGGGAGGGGTGATGTGGCATTAACACAAGACAGAACAAGAGGGGATATTAATAGGGTATTAAAAGTATCAACACAAGACAGAACACAAACAATGGGTATTGAATAGAAGTGTTTGTAGAAAGCCTATTGTTCCATATTTCTTGATGCTTCTATATTGGAGCGGAGTCTTGAGGTGGGTAGAATATAGTTGTGCAATAATTGGCTGTTGATTGCTGGTGTTGACTTCTTGATGTGTAGTGCCTCGCAAACGTTAAGCCGCCTGCTATCGCTGTATCTATCGATGATTTCTGTGTGTTTACTAGGATTTCTCTGGCGATGGTTTGGTTGTGGGAAGAGATTATATGTTCCTTAATGGAGCCCTGTTGCTTATGCATCGTTAAACGCCTAGAAAGAGATGTTGTTGTCTTGCCTATATACTGGGTTTATTGGAGCTTACAGTCCCCAAGTGGGCATTTGAAGGCATAGACGACGTTAGTCTCTTTTAAAGCGTTCTGTTTTGTGTCTGGAGAGTTTCTCATGAGTAGGCTGGCCGTTTTTCTGGTTTTATAGTAAATCGTCAGTTGTATCCTCTGATTTTTGTCTGTAGGGATAACGTTTCTATTAACAATATCTTTCAGGACCCTTTCCTCCGTTTTATGAGCTGTGGAAAAGAAGTTCCTGTAAAATAGTCTAATAGGGTCTAATCCTGCCACGGTCGCCACCCTATTAGACTATTTTACAGGAACTTCTTTTCCACAGCTCATAAAACGGAGGAAAGGGTCCTGAAAGATATTGTTAATAGAAACGTTATCCCTACAGACAAAAATCAGAGGATACAACTGACGATTTACTATAAAACCAGAAAAACGGCCAGCCTACTCATGAGAAACTCTCCAGACACAAAACAGAACGCTTTAAAAGAGACTAACGTCGTCTATGCCTTCAAATGCCCACTTGGGGACTGTAAGCTCCAAAAAACCCAGTATATAGGCAAGACAACAACATCTCTTTCTAGGCGTTTAACGATGCATAAGCAACAGGGCTCCATTAAGGAACATATAATCTCTTCCCACAACCAAACCATCGCCAGAGAAATCCTAGTAAACACACAGAAATCATCGATAGATACAGCGATAGCAAGCGGCTTGACGTTTGCGAGGCACTACACATCAAGAAGTCAACACCAGCAATCAACAGCCAATTATTGCACAACTATATTCTATCCACCTCAAGACTCCGCTCCAATATAGAAGCATCAAGATATATGGAACAATAGGCTTTCTACAAACACTTCTATTCAATACCCATTGTTTGTGTTCTGTCTTGTGTTGATACTTTTAATACCCTATTAATATCCCCTCTTGTTCTGTCTTGTGTTAATGCCACATCACCCCTCCCACCTCACTCAAATGTAGATATAAAATCGGAGATACGTAAGTTCTATTCAGTTGTGTATTTGTGAACTAAAGTCTTTGAATATATATATATATATATATATATATATATATATATATATATATATATATATATATATATATATATATATATATATATATATACAGAGCACCACTTGGTTTCCGAACCCCTTGGGGACGAGACCTGTCGGTTAACATGTAAGTTCGTATACGAGAAATAGAGGGGAAAAAATAAACTAGAAATGTAAAAAGAAATTTTTCCGAAAAAATTTACGAAAAAACTCTAGGGGAAAAAATCGACAGGTTCATAGCGTAAATGCGACTGTGTTTTGTTTGTACTCACCAATAAGTGAAGTCCTGATCCGCTTTATAAAAGTCCTTAATTGTTCCTAACTGATTATTAAGACGTCTGGCAAACATCCTCTGGATGTTTCCTGCCAGCCTGCAGGCACATCCTGCCTAAAATATACGATGATGTACTGTACATTTAAGAAACAAATCTGGGTCACAGGTCTGTGGAGTGTGGTTAGGCTTACGGAGTCAGCCGGTCCCTCCCCCACCACCGATACACCTCCCCCTCTCCCCCCACCCCAAACCCATACACACACACACACACTCAAAGGTCACGTGGTTCATGGTTCACTTCAACACCCATATATCGCTTCCTGCCTGCCTGCCTCCTTCCCAGCCTGCAAGCCTGCCTGCCTGCCTGCCTCCTTCCCAGCCTGCAAGCCTGCCTGCCTGCCTGCCTCCTTCCCAGCCTGCAAGCCTGCCTGCCTGCCTGCCTCCTTCCCAGCCTGCAAGCCTGCCTGCCTGCCTGCCTCCTTCCCAGCCTGCAAGCCTGCCTGCCTGCCTGCCTCCTTCCCAGCCTGCAAGTCTGCCTGCCTGCCTGCCTCCTTCCCAGCCTGCAAGCCTGCCTGCCTGCCTCCTTCCCAGCCTGCAAGCCTGCCTGCCTGCCTGCCTGCCTCCTTCCCAGCCTGCAAGCCTGCCTGCCTCCTTCCCAGCCTGCAAGCTTGCCTGCCTGCCTGCCTCCTTCCCAGCCTGCAAGCCTGCCTGCCTCCTTCCCAGCCTGCAAGCCTGCCTGCCTCCTTCCCAGCCTGCAAGCCTGCCTGCCTCCTTCCCAGCCTGCAAGCCTGCCTGCCTGCCTGCCTCCTTCCCAGCCTGCAAGCCTGCCTGCCTCCTTCCCAGCCTGCAAGCCTGCCTGCCTGCCTGCCTCCTTCCCAGCCTGCAAGCCTGCCTGCCTGCCTGCCTCCTTCCCAGCCTGCCTGCCTGCCTGCCTCCTTCCCAGCCTGCAAGCCTGCCTGCCTGCCTGCCTCCTTCCCAGCCTGCCTGCCTGCCTGCCTCCTTCCCAGCCTGCCTGCCTGCCTGCCTCCTTCCCAGCCTGCAAGCCTGCCTGCCTGCCTGCCTCCTTCCCAGCCTGCAAGCCTGCCTGTCTGCCTGCCTCCTTCCCAGCCTGCAAGCCTGCCTGCCTGCCTGCCTCCTTCCCAGCCTGCAAGCCTGCCTGCCTGCCTGCCTCCTTCCCAGCCTGCCTCCTTCCCAGCCTGCAAGCCTGCCTGCCTGCCTGCCTCCTTCCCAGTCTGCCTGCCTGCCTGCCTCCTTCCCAGCCTGCAAGCCTGCCTGCCTGCCTGCCTCCTTCCCAGCCTGCAAGCCTGCCTGCCTGCCTGCCTCCTTCCCAGCCTGCAAGCCTGCCTGCCTGCCTGCCTCCTTCCCAGCCTGCAAGCCTGCCTGCCTGCCTGCCTGCCTCCTTCCCAGCCTGCAAGCCTGCCTGTCTGCCTGCCTCCTTCCCAGCCTGCAAGCCTGCCTGCCTGCCTGCCTCCTTCCCAGCCTGCAAGCCTGCCTGCCTCCTTCCCAGCTTGCAAGCCTGCCTGCCTCCTTCCCAGCCTGCCTGCCTGCCTCCTTCCCAGCCTGCCTGCCTGCCTGCCTCCTTCCCAGCCTGCTTCCTTTCCAGCCAGCCTGCCTCCCTCCCTGCCATCATGCTAACGGGTAGTGTGTGTTAGGCTTATCTTCGGGAATGAGCCGGTCTCGCCCCCACCACCAACAAACCACCCGCCCCCCTACATCCCATCTCTCAAGGTCACGCGGTTCAACCGCGTGACTACCACTCACTCCCTGCTGCGCCTGCCTGCCTGCCTGTGCCTGCCTGCCTGTGCCTGCCTGCCTGTGCCTGCCTGCCTGTGCCTGCCTGCCTGTGCCTGCCAGCCTGCCTTTCCCTCCCTAATTCTCACTACTTCCATCCCTTCCTGCCTACCTCCTAGCATCTCTCCCTACCTCCCCCTCCCTCTTAGCATCTCTCCCTACCTCCTAACATCTCTCCCTACCTCCCCCTCCCTCCTAGCATCTCTCTCTCCCCCTCTCTCACTGATTCTCCCCCCCCCCCCTCATTCATACTGCCTCCCACCTAAACTCCATCGTCCATCCACCCACCAGTCAGCCATCACTGATGCAATGCGTGCATTTGGAGCCAACATGGTGCACAGATGTTTCTTGATTGTGCAGATATGTAAAACAAAAGCACAGAATGAACATTCCAGCCTTATGGCAATTCAAAATAATAGGAATAATAGGCCGTGAATCTGTGAAGTCACAGCGGGCAAACTGGACCATCTCCCACCCACCACAACAAACCGGCGTGACGCTTGGCGGACCCCTTCCTACCCGAACTTTATTCGGGTAGCATGACTCCCCAACCCCAATCGGGAAACTGGAAGTTTCGGATAACTAAAGTTCGGAAACCAAGTGGTGCTCTGTATATATATATATATATATATATATATATATATATATATATATATATATATATGTCGTACCTAGTAGCCAGAACTCACTTCTCAGCCTACTATGCAAGGCCCGATTTGCCTAATAAGCCAAGTTTTCATGAATTAATATATTTTCTCTATTTTTTTCTTATGAAATGATAAAGCTACCCATTTCATTGTGTATGAAGTCAATTTTTTTTTATTGGAGTTAAAATTAACGTAGATATATGACCGAACCTAACCAACCCTACCTAACCTAACCTAACCTATCTTAATAGGTTAGGTTAGGTTAGGTGCCCGAAAAAGTTAGGTTAGTTTAGGTTAGGTAGGTTAGGTAGTCGAAAAACAATTAATTCATGAAAACTTGGCTTATTAGGCAAATCGGGCCTTGAATAGTAGGCAGAGAAGTGCGTCTTGGCTACTAGGTACGACATATATATATATATATATATATATATGTGTGTATATCACGAAAATAAACACGTGATTAAGAATGTGACAATGTCAGACCACGGGGGAAAAATGAAACAGGAAATTTCCTTTAAGGAAATTTCCTGTTTCATTTTTCCCCCGTGGTCTGACATTGTCATATATATATATATATATATATATATATATATATATATATATATATATATATATATATATATATATATATATATATATATATATATATGTCGTACCTAGTAGCCAGAACGCACTTCTCAGCCTACTATGCAAGGCCCGATTTGCCTAATAAGCCAAGTTTTCCCGAATTAATATATTTTCTCTAATTTTTTTCTTATGAAATGATAAAGCTACTCATTTCATTATGTATGAGGTCAATTTTTTTTTATTGGTGTTAAAATTAACATAGATATATGACCGAACCTAACCAACCCTACCTAACCTAACCTAACCTATCTTTATAGGTTAGGTTAGGTTAGGTAGCCGAAAAAGTTAGGTTATGTTAGGTTAGGTAGGTTAGGTACTCGAAAAACAATTAATTCATGAAAACTTGGCTTATTAGGCAAATCTGGCCTTGCATAGTAGGCTGAGAAGTGCGTTCTGGCTACTAGGTACGACATATATATATATATATATATATATATATATATATATATATATATATATATATATATATATATATGACAATGTCAGACCACGGGGGAAAAATGAAACAGGAAATTTCCTTAAAGGAAATTTCCTGTTTCATTTTTTCCCCCGTGGTCTGACATTGTCACATTCTTAATCACGTGTTTATTTTCGTGATATACACACATATATATATATATATATATATGTCGTACCTAGTAGCCAGAACGCACTTCTCTGCCTACTATTCAAGGCCCGATTTGCCTAATAAGCCAAGTTTTCATGAATTAATTGTTTTTCGACTACCTAACCTACCTAACCTAACCTAACCTAACTTTTTCGGGCACCTAACCTAACCTAACCTAACCTAACCTATTAAGATAGGTTAGGTTAGGTTAGGTAGGGTTGGTTAGGTTCGGTCATATATCTACGTTAATTTTAACTCCAATAAAAAAAAATTGACTTCATACACAATGAAATGGGTAGCTTTATCATTTCATAAGAAAAAAATAGAGAAAATATATTAATTCATGAAAACTTGGCTTATTAGGCAAATCGGGCCTTGCATAGTAGGCTGAGAAGTGAGTTCTGGCTACTAGGTACGACATATATATATATATATATATATATATATATATATATATATATATATATATATATATATATATAAATAAATAAATAAATAAATAAAAATAATGTGTGTGTGTGTGTGTAATTACCTAAGTGTAGTTACAGGATGAGAGCTACGCTCGTGGTGTCCCGTCTTCCCAGCACTCTTTGTCATATAATGCTTTGAAACTACTGACGGTCTTGGCCTCCACCACCTTCTCACTTAACTTGTTCCAACCGTCTACCACTCTATTTGTGAAGGTGAATTTTCTTATATTTCTTCGGCATCTGTGTTTAGCTAGTTTAAATCTATGACCTCTTGTTCTTGAAGTTCCAGGTCTCAGGAAGTCTTCCCTGTCGATTTTATCAATTCCTGTTACTATTTTGTACGTAGTGATCATATCACCTCTTTTTCTTCTGTCTTCTAGTTTTGGCATATTTAATGCTTCTAAGCTCTCCTCGTAGCTCTTGCCCTTCAGTTCTGGGAGCCACTTAGTAGCATGTCTTTGCACCTTTTCCAGTTTATTGATGTGCTTCTTAAGATATGGGCACCACACAACAGCTGCATATTCTAGCTTTGGCCTAACAAAAGTCATGAACAATTTCTTTAGTATATCGCCATCCATGTATTTAAATGCAATTCTGAAGTTAGAAAGCATAGCATAGGCTCCTTGCACAATATTCTTTATGTGGTCCTCAGGTGATAGTTTTCTATCTAGAACCACTCCTAGATCTCTTTCTTTATCAGAATTCTTTAAAGATTTCTCACATAATATATAGGTTGTGTGGGGTCTATGTTCTCCTATTCCACATTCCATAACATGACATTTATTAACATTAAATTCCATTTGCCAAGTGGTGCTCCATATACTTATTTTGTCCAGGTCTTCTTGAAGGGCATGACAATCATCTAAATTTCTTATCCTTCCTATTATCTTAGCATCATCAGCAAACATGTTCATATAATTCTGTATACCAACTGGTAGATCATTTATGTAGACAATAAACATCACTGGTGCAAGAACTGAACCCTGTGGTACTCCACTTGTGATATTTCTCTATTCCAATACATTGCCTCTGATTACTGCCCTCATTTTTCTATCAGTCAGAAAATTTATCATCCATGTTAGAAGCTTACCTGTCACCCCTCCAATATTTTCCAGTTTCCAGAACAACCTCTTATGTGGAATTCTGTCGAAAGCCTTTTTTAGGTCCAGATAGATGCAGTCAACCCAACCATCTCTTTCCTGTAATATCTCTGTGGCTCGATCATAGAAACTGAGTAAATTCGATACACAGGATCTTCCAGATCGAAAACCATACTGTCTGTCTGATATTACATCATTTCTCTCCAGGTGTTCTACCCATTTAGTTTTGATTAGTTTTTCCAATACTTTCACTATTACACTTGTCAATGATACAGGTCTATAATTGAGGGGGTCTTCCCTGCTGCCATTTTTGTAGATTGGAACTATGTTTGCTTGTTTCCACACGTCTGCTACGATTCCTGTACACAGGGATGCCTGAAAGATCAGGTGAAGTGGAATGCTGAGCTCAGATGCACATTCTCTCAGAACCCATGATGAAACTCCATCTGGGCCAGCTGCTTTGTTCTTACTGAGCTCCTGTAGCATATTTTCCACTTCATCTCTAGACACCTCTATCCGCTCTATGTTGTGCTCTGGAATTCTTATTGTGTCTGGTTCTCTGAAGATTTCATTTTGTACAAACACACTTTGGAACTTTTCATTTAATGTTTCACACATTTCCTTTTCATTTTCCGTGAATCTGTTTCCCATTTTCAATCTCTGGATATTATCCTTTACCTGCAATTTGTTGTTTATGAATTTGTAGAATAGGCCCAGTTCTGTTTTACATTTATCCGCTATCCCTTTTTCAAAATTTCTTTCTGCCTCTCTCCTTACTGCCGTATAGTTGTTTCTCGCATATTTGTATCGCTGGTATGTTTGGGGGTTTGGCCTCTTCCTATACTGATTCCATTTTTGTGTCTTTTGGTCTGTTGCCCTCTCACAATTTCTGTCGAACCAATCCTGTTTTCTGGCCCTGCATCTCTGTTTTGGTATGAATATTTGTGTGCCTTCCTCGTATATTTTTAAAAATTTGGCTTACATTTCCTTTACTTCCCTGCCTAGCAACAATTCTGTCCAATTACACTCATTAAAAAAATTTTGAAGTTCCCCATAGTGTCCTATCCTTAAATCGAGTTTATCAACTGTTTCAATGTCCCCATTTTCTTCTAGATGATATCTTAAAGCATAATCAATGTCTAACAGGACGTGATCACTCTTTCCCAAGGGAGGAAGGTACTGGATGTCAAATATCTCTTCTTCTTTCATGGTGAATACTAGATATGCCCAAAATGCTTTGTGTAATAGTGGCTTTAGGCATTGTATGTACTAGCTCTACCTATAAGTCAACCAATCTTTGTAAAAATTTATTGTATGTACCTTACCTAAATAAACATTTTATTTTATTTTTTATTTTATCCAGTACTGACGGTACATCTCCTTCCCTCATTCTTGTGGCCTGCTTTATGTGTTGGTACAAGAATGTCTCCAGAATGAGGTTCACAAATCTGCATGTCCAAAAGTCCTCCGTTCTTGCTTCATAGCCCTCCCAGTCTATTGCTTTAAAGTTGAAGTCCCCCCAGTATCAACAGTCGTGATTTATCTTTATCAGCTTGTGCAATAATATCTCTCATGACCATTATGAGGCCCTCTCGTTTGTCATCCAGTTGTGTGTGTGTGTGTGTGTGTGTGTGTCTGTATATATATATATATATATATATATATATATATATATATATATATATATATATATATATATATATATATATATATATATATATATATATATATATTAATAATCTTTGGACAACACCCACCAGTGGGGCTCGAACCCAGAAAGCACAACTACCTTCCAGTAGCTGGCATAACTAGTATGCCTTAACCCACTACACCATCAGACCTTACAAAAGAAGTAGATAGTTCGAGATATATATCCCAAACATCTCCACTTCCCGAAGGCACCAGATGAGTGTGGGGTCAGTCTGCATTTTCCATCAAGCCACTGTCAATGTGAGAGAACTCGTGTCCAGCTTATAAGCCTATACTTGCATAAACCACAAGTGAAGATTAATAATCACAAGTGAAGATTATTAATCTTCACTTGTGGTTTATGCAAGTATAGGCTTATATATATATATATATATATATATATATATATATATATATATATATATATATATATATATATATATATATATATATATATATATATATATATATATGTAATATATATATATATGTAATATATATATGTATATATAAATATATAATACATACACATTTTCTTTCGGAAGGGGCTTTGTTCCCTTCGCTGTTGATGGGGCGCTGGGGGGGTGGGGGCAGCTTGCTCTGTTGTCTCTCGCTTGGCCCTTAGTTCCTGGGCATTTTTGGTTGTCTTCCACCCTCTGGTAGTATCAGGCGGCTTCTTCCCCGAATCCCCCAGGGGTTCAGGGCTGGCGGGGTGGGCTTCTTCCCCTGCGCTTCGTCATGTCATCTTGGTTTGGGTGCGTTTGGACATGGTCGATCCGCCCCATCCTTCTGGGGTTCCCAACTGTTCTCATGCTGACACAGGACTTTGTGGATCTGCGGTTCTTCTGGACTTGTTCAGTCTGCGCCTTGGATTCTTTGCCCTCTTCGGAAGACTGTTGTCTCCGGTCCGGCTTCTGTTGGGGCCGGGTGCCTGGACCTCCGGGTCACTTCTTAGCACGTTTCTCTCTGGGGTTCCGGGACTGGCACAGTTGGTGGTGGGGCTTTAGGCTTGCTGCTTTTGTTGCCTTCCCTAGTTTGTAATTGGCACTTAGTGTATTTACGCATCTTTACCGGATCTTGGTGACCTGTCTGCCTCTGCTCGGGATTCGGTTTCTGGCCTACCTCGACGACTGGCTGGTGTGGGCTCCAAGTCGGTCTCTGTGTCTGCTCGCCAGGGGTGTGGTTCTTTCCAGATCACTGGGTTCGGGTTCCTGGTGATCTGGAGGCCGTTCCATCTGGTTCCGTCCCGGGTTTGGACCTGGCTGGGTCTTGTTTGGGACTCTTGGACCGCTTCTTTGTCTCTCCCTCCAAAGGCGTTGCTGTGGCTGCGGTCCCGCCTTCGGCTGTTTCTGAGAGGGTCCCGGGTCACTTGGCGGTGCACTAGCGAACTTCGCTGTGTTGGTCTGCCCGCTGGGTCGGGTTTGGCTTCGGCATCTGTTTTGATTCGTTCGGGGACTCCCCTTCCGCCTCTCTTGTGATCGTTGGGTTCGTCTTCTGGGGACCTTGTGTTGGTGCTGCATCGCCGGTGTCCTCTTTGGGGTTTTCGGGGTTACGTGCCTTGGCGCCTCCCCGAGCCTTCGCTTGATGTGTTCATGGACGGGTCATCTCTCAGCTGGGGCTTTTTGACTAGTGCTCACCAGGCCGGCCATGGACGGTGGGGTCCGTCGGGCTCACAGCACGGTTCGGGAGTTCATGACTGTTTGGTTTACACTTCGGAGGGTTCGGGTCACTCAGGGCTCTTATCATCCAGCTCCATGCAGACTGTTCCCTGGTGGTTCATTGCCGGAACCACGGAGGTTCGCTCGGTCTTTGCCCCCTGTGGGGTTGGTCCCTTCGAGTGGCTCATCTGCTGGATTCTCAGGGTTTGACCCTCCGTGCGTTTCATGTCTGGGGAGTATCCTACTTCCTGGCGGCTGGCCTGTTTCGGTTCATTCCTCTGTTCACGGCTTGGCCGGTTGTCACCGACTCGTATCGTTGGCTTTGCTGGACGTACTGACTCCCGGACATGGACATCTTCGCATTGGCGTGGTGTCACCGTCGCCCGTTCTATGTGGGGCCGTTCCCCGCCTGCGTGGCGTTCGCAGTGGTTGCAGGACTGGTCAAGGTTGAGTTCCCTGTCCCTCTTTTCTCGGTCCAGCTCTTGCTTTGGGTTCTGGCTTGATTGGAGTTTTTTCCCAAGAAGAGTAGTCCTCGTGGCCTCTTGGTGGCCGGCCCAGCTTTGTTTTCAGACGCCGCTTGATCTGTGTCCAAACCTGGAGTGTTTCCCGCGGCTCCGCCTCTTTCGGTAGGTTGGACCGGATCGGTGCGTGGCTGGTTTGGCCTTCTCCTCTGCTATTTGCGTCTGGTCTTTTGACACGGGTGTATCACCATCTCTGTGGTAATCAGGTGGCTTCATTGATGGTGTCCCACCTGCGAGTTTTGTCTCGGTGACAGTATGACGTTCCTGGTGTTTCTATGCACCTTTTTTCTTGCTCTTCATAGGTTGTCTTCTCTTTCGCATCTGGTTGTCTTGTTCTTTCTTGGTTTTCCGGACTGTTATTTGAAGCTTCTTACCGTCGCCATGTATTGTGTGGCGCTGGCGGAGCTGCTCCAGCTTGCGTTCGGGTGGACGTCACATCCGCCCCGTTCCATACGCTTTCTCGTGCTTTGTTTCACCTCCGGCCTGCTCATGCGCCGCCTGAGCCATCCTGGTCCTTGGTCAGGGTGCCTTTATCTTTCCAATATTCAGTTCAAGATTGTTTTTCAAAAGTCCTATTTTTGTTGGCGTTAGCCTCTGGGGGTCGGGTCGAAGAGCTTCCAGCTCGCCTCCGACGCAGGGGTTTCCTCTCTTTTCGTACTGGTGGTAGGTTTGTACGTTTGCAGCCTTCTCCATCTTTCCTGGTGAGACGGCTGCTTTCCAGAGGGGTCCTTGGGTTATTGATGTTTGGTTGGTTCGGCCACGGGTGCGTCATGTGTTGTCCGATTACGGCTCTTCGCCGTTACCTGCATGCCATGGCTGGGGATGTGCTTTGGGTTGATTCGGTTTCCCTCATTCCCAGTTCCAGGGCTCGGGTTTCCTGGGTCGACTGCTGGGTTATCAAGTCTAGCTAGCCTGTGGTCTATCCTTGCGCCCGTGGAGTTCGAACGTTTGCAGCTTTCGCTGCCGTGTTTGGTAACATGTCTTGGGCTCATTTCGGGCGCAGGGATTTGGAGGTCGTACAGGTGCCTGGCTGCCCGTTATTTTGTGTTCAAAATAACGGGTGGAGTCTGCTCTTGGGCGTTCTTGTGTTGCTGTGGGTCGCAGGTCGCAGCCAGTTGTCTCGACTTCATGTTGCGGAATTTGTGGCGGCCGCCTCCCAGGTCAGTCCTTTCTTTTCCTTCTCGTTGGGTATGAAGCTCCAGGGAGCCATAGGGGTCCCTCAGAGAACCAACATTAATTGTAATGAAACGCCATTTTCTGGGTGAGCTTCGGAGGCTCCCTGGCAACCCACCCTCCCACCGATCGGCGTTTTTTTTTTTGTGTGTTTGTTGAAACTTAGCTTCTGAACTGGAGTGCTTTGCAGCCCATGCGGTGAGGTCCAGGGCCCCCCCCCCCCCATCCCCTTCTCGGGAAGGGGTGGGTTGCCTGGACAAGCGGCACAGGAGTAGTGTGTTTCGTTTGCTTGTTTCCTTGGGATTGTAGGGAATTCTATGAACAAATCCACAAGGGCCGTGACGAGGATTCGAACCTGCGTCTGAGAGCATCCGAGACACTGCCTTAATCAAGGAGTGTAGGGAGTTCTACCTCTCTGGTTGATACCTGGTTGATACCTGGTTAATGGGGTTCTGGGAGTTCGTCTACTCCCCAAGCCCGGCCCGAGGCCAGGCTCGACTTGTGAGAGTTTGGTCCACCAGGCTGTTGCTTGGAGCGGCCCGCAGGCCCACATACCCACCACAGCCCGGTTGGTCCGGCACTCCTTGGAGGAATAAATCTAGTTTCCTCTTGAAAATGTCCACGGTTGTTCCGGCAATATTTCTTATGCTTGCTGGGAGGACGTTGAACAACCGCGGACCTCTGATGTTTATCAGAGGTCCGTTGTCATGTTGTTTATCTCTGTTCGGTTTTTGTTGTTAGTTTCTTACCATGTGGGGTTTGTTTTGTAATGCCTACCTTTCTGGGTGCCTAACCCCGATCGATGGCAGATAAGGGAAAACCCCAACCACAAGGGGGGTTTTCCAGGGCCATTGCTCCCTGCAATATCTCAGAAGGGGCCAGGTTCTGGCTCATGGTCCCTGGTAGGTCTGAACTTCATAGCTAATGTCCCGGTCTAATATATGTTAGCCCGATAAGCTCCAGGGAACCTCTGGGGCTCACCCAGAAAATGGTGTTTCATTACATTCAACGCTGTTTTTTTTTTTTTTTTCAGAGTGCCATGAGAGCCCATAAGAGCCAATATGTATGGTACAGAAAACTATACATGTATTTCTCTCGATATGTCCTCATCAACACACTCTCCAGAATCACTCCATAATCGTGAAGTATGTTGTTTTTATGGTGCCAGTGACACAAATCATATGGTGATAATGGTTAGAGCTATTTTGTAAATAAAAATCTATTTAGACAGATAATACTTCAATTTTAAAGTCTTTTCATACAAGAGAAAAATTTTGTTACTATTGATGTATAATATTTGAACAGTTTGCCTCACTCTCTTGCAAACCCAGAAATACAGATTAAAAAGATCCACAGCTTGGCTTCACTAATGCCTGTTAATGTTTAACAAATTTACACATTCTTTTCCAGTACAGATTATTTGAAGCAGTCACGAGTGGAACAAATTTTGGTATTATATACACTATTTAGATTTTAGCAAAGCATTTTATACTGTACCTCACAAAACACTGTAGTAAAGGCTCATAGTATTGGAGGGATGTATTAAATTTTAATAAGACATGATTATGTCAACAGAAAGAGGGCTGGCATAAATGGGTCCAAGTCGGAGCAGGAAATTGTTGCAAGCAGGGTGCTCCAAAGCTCAGTCTTGGAACACACAGAAATTACAATTGCGTGATGCATCAAATGAATAAATCCACTAGGGCCGTGACGAGGATTCGAACCTGCGTCCGAGAGCATCCCAGACGCTGGTGTAATGAAGTAAGGGCGAAGAAGGAGAACGGCCTATTGACATAGCTCGAGTGTATGGGGGGAGTTGTGTAAAACCCTGGTTTGTGCCTCAGAAAGGCTGCAGGATCCAGTAAGTTCAGTAGAACTTTGGTTTCAACTCCTTTTTGACTGTCATAGCTCAGTCGATTAAGGCAGCGTCTGGGATGCTCTCGGATGCAGGTTTGAATCCTCGTCACGGCCCTTGTGGATTTGCTCAGTCTTGGAACTTTTATTGTTTACTATACACTATATAAACAATTTAGATACTATGATTAAACAGCAACATTAGCAAATTTACTGTGGAGTAAAATAGGATGAAAAGTAATTTCAAACCAGGACTCAGAATTGCCACAGAATGACTGATAGACTTATAAAAGAGCCAAACAATTGGCAGATGAAGTTCAATAAAATGGTAAGTTTGTTTACAAATTTAATCAGTTCCAAGAGAGTTTATAAACCAAACTTTTTTAAACCAAAACAGATTTTCCCATAAGAAATAATGTAAATTGAATTAATCTGTTGCACACACCCAAAAATATTAACTTAAAATTACATTTTATACAGAATACTATTCATATTTTGCATTACAGTACAGTATACAGTGTCTTAATTTTATTGAGAACTCTTGTTGACATATGGAAGATGGTAAGGATGGGGGGGGGGGAAGAAGGAGAGGTATTAGTGTTTGGAAGGGGGAGTCCCCCTTCCATTATAACATCAGGCAGTGATGACATTTCTGGGATACTCTCTCTCCTATGCTTTGCAGGCATACCACTAGGACCTGGTTATGGCTCACTGCTTGCTTGTCTTACTGAGAATCTGTCTAAAGACACTTGTTTTTCCCAACGTTTTAACACTTGTCTGTAGTGAGACATCACATTCATTCACTATGAAATATCACTTGTTTTTCCTCTATGGTCATCCCTCACAACTATTTCTTAGGTTGAACTTTTCCACTGACTTTCTTGGGACCCATGATGTGATATATATTAACACTTTCGCGCCCTCAGCAGGCGGGCATCTCACTTTCCTCTTGTGCACCCAGCGTGTCGGGCGATCGAGCGGCAACACTGAAAAGTGTATACTCTTTTCAAAGTCCTGACCTTACTTTTCGATGTACGTGTTTCATTTTGGTATGAATGTGTTCTCAATAGAATGTTCTAGAGGAACGTAGATATAAAATGTCACTACAGCATGCGCGAGATCAGCACCAAAAACTAGGTTGCTCGTTAGCCATGAGCGCCAAACAGCGATGAAATGTTTTTACTCTTTTCAGGTTTGTCACCTCCACTTGTCCTACATCATCCATTTTTTTATCACTGTGATCGCAATAAAATTCCCTACACGGACATATGCATATCAAGTCCAAACCATGGTCGCGCCCACCCGCTGTTACGTGGAAAGTCGGGGAAGTGTTACCCGTTACCGCAAGGCCAATGGCACGGCGGCTACACCACTACTGAAAAGTGTATATTCTTTTCAGTGTTCTGACCTTAATTTTTGATGTACGTGTTTCATTTTGGTATCAATGTGTTCTCAATAGAATGTTCTAGAGGAACATAGATATAAAATGTCACTACAGCATGCGTGAGACCAGTACCAAATAAAAAACTAGGTCGCTCGTTATCTGGGCGCCCCAAACAGTGCGGATATGGTGCTGCTCTTTTATGATTGTCAAGTCAAAACATGTTCTACCACGTTCATTTTGGTATCACTGTGCTCGCAATAAAATTCCCTACACGGACATATGCATATCAAGTTCAAAACATGTTTGTGCCCTACCCGCAACCACACTGAAAGTCGCCAAAGCATTTCCCGCTAGAGTCCACCTATTCCCACACCTTTTACACCTGGTACACCCGATAAACACATAAAGGAGATTATCGATTTATAACGCTATTTTTTTTTGTTCTACATCGTTCATTTTGGTATAAAATTTCTCACAATAAAACGCTCCACGTGGAAATCAGAATATTAGCCCATATTGAAGAATACGTATGTGAATACGTTTTCTTCATTGATACGTATTGAATATGAAGGACGACTTGTGTCTAAGTTTTCTGTTACACCGGTTGCATCAAGGTTACCTGTCACACCCGTCTCGAGTTCATAGTCATATGATGAGCCTTCGCCGTGTGGTGTTGAAGGGAATAAAGGCCGCCTCACACCAGATGGTCCTGGGGTTGATAGATTGGCAGCATCAGAAGTACTGGTGTCATCATTTATGTCCGGAGCATGTGGCATGGTATCTGTTGTGAGAGGCCACTCCTCAGTGTCCCACTTCAATAGTGACCACATTGCCACCTCTTGAAACTGCAGCAACGTACGTTTACTGCAGGGAAGCACACAAAACACACGGGAAGAGATATAAATGCACAAAACTGCACAAGTTGTGGATGCGAGGGGAGAGCGGTCCGGTCACGAGGGATGTCAACAACACATGAGGTCGACGATGTGTGTCGACGGACCGGAGGGAGGGAGGGATGCAGGGGAGCCTCCGGGTCTCATCCAGAAAATGGCGTTTCATTACATTCAACGCATGTTTTCTGTGGAGAGCCCCTTCGGCTCTCCGGAGCTACCTAACCAAAGAAAAAGAAAAGAGGGACTTACCCGGGAGGCGGTCGTCACTCGCTACTCAATTCGAAGTCAAGACAACTGGCTGCAACGTACGACCCAAGGCTACACACGCCCAAGAAGGGCCAGGAATATTAACAAGATACTGTGCGGCTAGGACCCTGTTCGACCTCCAAAAGCCCCGTGACCGAATGTCAGCCCAGGATATATTTCCAAAAACAGCAGCCAAAGCCGCGAACTTACGAACGTCGTGGACACAGGGATAGACCGCAGACTGGCTGGACTGAATAATCCTGCGGACGACCTGGGAGACCTGCGCCCTGCAACAGGGAAGAAGAGAAACCGGGTTCACCCAAAGTGCGTTCCCTGCCACAAAGGCTGTGGCACGCAGAACAGCGAAGAGCCGCAACCAGACACAAAACATGCTGCACCCCCGGCTGAACCAACCAAGCATCAACAATCCAAGGACCCCTTCGGAAAGCAGCAGACTCATTCTTCCCCAGAAAAGAAGGAGAAGGCTGCAAACGAATGAAATGATCTCCAGGACAAAAAGAGCAGAAACTCCTTCGCCGGAGGAGAGCATAAACTCCCCGACCCGACCCCCAAAGGCCAATACCAACAAGAAAAGAGCCTTAGAAAAACAGTCCTGAACCGAGGGGGTCACCACAAACCGAGGAGAAGAGAGAAAAGAGAGAACCCAGTTCAACGACCAGGATGGCTCAGGTGGCGCATGTGCAGGCCGGAGGTGAAAAAACTCCCAAGAGAGTTTGCGGAATGAAGCAAAAGTGACATCCACCCCGAATGCAAGCTGCAGCGGCTCTGCCAGCTCCACACAATATGAGGCGACAGTATTTGCCATAAGATGACGGTCCTGAAACAACCAAGAGGGAAAGGACAAAACAACCCTGTCAGAAATCGAAGACAACCTACGTTGAGACAATAAATGCCGAAAGGACCGCCAGGAAATTTCATACTGCCATCTAGACGAAACTCGCAGGTGGGACACCATCAAAGAAGCCACCTGATCACCATACAAGTGGTGATACACCCGTGTCAAAAAGACCAGACGCGAAGAGTGGAGAAGAAGATCGAACCAGCCACATACCACACTGGACCGGTCTGCTGAAAGAGGCGGAGCCGCGGTAAGACCCTTGGGTTTAGACATTGAGCAAGAAGCTCCTGAAACCAGGGCTGGGCTAGCCACCAAGGAGTCAACAGGACTATTCTTCCTTGGTAAGTCTCCAACTAAGCCTGGATCAGGAGGAACAACCGGACCGGTGGAAGAGGTACAGGTAACTCCACCTCGACCAGTCCAGCTGAAAGGTATCGACCCCCGACCTCTTCACAGTCTGGGAAGGGAGCCACATAAACTGGAAGATGCCTCGACCATGCCGATGCGAAGAGGTCCACCTCTGGGCCCCCGTTCGTCTGGCAGAGCCAACTGAACGAGTCGGCTATGACCGTCCATTCTGTGGAAAGGGGAATGAACTGAGACAGGCCGTCCGCCAGGACATTTGACACCCCGTGTACATGATCCGCGAGAAGAGCCAAACCACGAGAACTCAGCAGATGAGTCACCTGGAGCGACCAGCCTCAAAGAACCGAGAACTGCATCAAACCCCTGCGGTTCAAGCAATGAACCACCGGGGAGCAGTCCGAATGGAGCCAGATCGTTGCTCCTCGAGCGGCCCTAATCCTCTGAAGCGAATGCCACACTGCCGCAAACTCCCGTGCTGTGCTGTGAGCTCGACGGAAGGATGGACCCCACTGACCCTGGCCAGCCTGGTGAGCACTTGTCACAAATCCCCAGCCGAGAGACAAGGCACCCATAAACACATCGAGCGAGGGGCTCAGGGAGGCGCCACGAGACAGAACCCCGAAAAACCCGCAGAGGAAGCCGGCGACGCAGCAGCCGACGTAAGGCTCCCGGGATCCAAACCCATCGATCGCAAGAGCAGCGGAAGGGACGATCCCAAAGAAACTAGAACATCTGCCGAAGCCAGATCCGACCTGATGGGTAGACCAGCACGACGAAGTTCAGGCTCCCGCACAGCTGCTCAAACAACCAACGTGTGACCCGGGTGCCCTCTAAAAACAGTCGGAGGCAGGACCGCAGCCGTAACAGTGTCGCAAGAGGGAGGGACAAGGAAGCGGTTGAGAGTCCCACACAAGACCCAGCCAAGTTCGAACCTGAGAGGGACCCAAATGGGATTTCTTCCAGTTCACCAAGAACCCGAACCCGACGAGCTGGGAAAGAACCAAATTGCTGGCGAGCAGACATGCGGACTGGCTGGGAGCCCACACCAACCAGTCGTCGAGGTAAGTCAGAACTCAAACCCCTAACAGACGCAAACGGGCCACCACGACCCGGGTAAGGCGTGTGAACACTCGAAGTGCCAGATTCAAGCCGAATGAAAGGCAACGAAAGTGGTAAGCTTGTCGCCCCACAACAAAATTGAGCCAGTCCCTGGACCCCAGATGAATTGGGACGTGCCAATACGTGTCCGGGAGGTCCAGAGACATCATCCAGGCACCCAGCGCCAAAAGCAGCCGGACCTGAGACAGAGTGGTCATCCGAAAGGAGGGGGCAAAAGACACAGGGATTCAGACAAGACTAGTCCAGTATGAGTCACGGATCCACACAGTCCCGTTTCGGAACTGAAAACGGGCGGGAAACCCACCTGAGGGATGTTGTCGTTTCAACCATACCCAAGCGAACCCCCACACATCAACAAACTGGAAAAGGTGCAAAGACATGCTACTAAGTGGCTCCCAGAACTGAAGGGCAAGAGCTACGAGGAGAGGTTAGAGGCATTAAATATGCCAAAACTAGAAGACAAGAAAAAGAGGTGATATGATCACTACATACAAAATAGTAACAGGAATTGATAAAATCGATAGGGAAGATTTCCTGAGACCTGGAACTTTAAGAACAAGAGGTCATAGATTTAAACTAGCTAAACACAGATGCCGAAGAAATATAAGAAAATTCACTTTCGCAAGCAGAGTGGTAGACGGTTGGAACAAGTTAGGTGAGAAGGTGGTGGAGGCCAAGACCGTCAGTAGTTTCAAAGCATTATATGACAAAGAATGCTGGGAAGACGGGACACCACGAGCGTAGCTCTTATCCTGTGACTACACTTAGGTAATTACACTACTGGATGACCTGACAGCATAGGAGAAGAGGCCTGCCCTACCAGCCCCCCCCCCCCCCTCGAAGGAGGAGGAGCGACCCAACACCATCGCAGGCCAGAGGAAACTACCTAAAATGTCCACAAATCGTGGGACTTGGTGAGAGCAAATAGCGCGAGTCTCCCCCCTATGCTCCATCAATGGGGCGACCCGCGAAAGGGCCGATGACCCCTACGAGAGCCCGACCAATGCTCAGAGCAATCACTGCGCCGACCAGATGCCGACGGCTCCAGAGGAGGCCCTGAATCTGGCACTACTGGCTTACGACGACTGCAGGAACCCCGGGACCTGGCACGACACCTTTGGGCAGGATCACCACGGCCCCCCCAAAGAAACAATAAGTCCGACATAGGCCGGCAACTAGACGAAGCAACTTGCAGAAAATGCACCACTGCAGACCCTGCAAACAGCAATGGACAAAAAGGGGACGAAAATCTAAGAGCCAGGGCCCAAGCCGATTCCAATGAGTGGACAAGCACCACCTGACAACATGCGAGACGAGAAGCAAAGAACAGGGACATCGCCTCCCTCAGAATCAGCACAAACTACTTAAGGCAGCTGATGCCCGAGCTGATGAAGCAAACACACTGGACATCGGCCAGGATCCCAGTTCCTGCGTATCCTCGATGAGCCTGTCCGAAGACAGCTCCAGCAGAGAAAAGATACGCAAGACCGAAGCCAAATGCCCACGGGCGTGCAAATCCTTGGCCACCAGAGATGCCGAAATGGAGGGAACCTGCGCGTGAAGCTGAATCTGACCGACATCACGAGGAAGTACGGGGGCGAACAAGAACACATTGAGGTGCTCAAATTCGCCCCCTAGGTAAACCTGAACAACCGTAGTCACTTCCCGCCATTCAAGCGCATGGGTCCGACAGAATGAGTGCCACACCCACAACGAAAGAAAGGGCCGTCCGCCAACCAGGAAGACTCCGGCACCTCGTAACACATCCAGAAGGAAAACGAGGATCCAAACTCAAAAGAAGAAGGATCCATTACCGAGGCGTAATCTGGGCCCCACAATAGGTAAGCCGCAAGGGCTTCCCGCACCACCTTTGATGAAGCCGAAAACCTCTGGAAGGAGGGAACCGAGGAACCCAAGGAACCCAGAACCGAACCCGGGGAGGAGTCGCACCCATATCAAACTCATACAGGGAGGGGGGAATAGGAAAACCCCTTCCCCTGTAACAACAAACCCCACGCCGAGGGTACTAACACCCAAGTGGGATCAAACGGGGCCCAAGCACCCCAAGTCAACTCCTCGCCAGCCCCAGGAACCTCAATGTCAGGACCCTGGGCCGAGCTGTCCTCCATACCCTCTGCCTCTGGAGGAAAGACAGAGTCCGCCGGAAAAACCGGGATGAAAGGGGCCTCCTGGCACAGCCCAAGGGCTCCAGCAGGAGGAACAGGCTTGAATGCCTCTGCTGCTGATCCGGAAAGGGCATTCCCCGAAGCCGCCCGAGACTCTCCACCAGGCAAACCTTGCCTGGTGGCAAGGGGGGGGGGGGGAGCAGGATGAACCACAGCAGGGAAAGAACTAGGGGGTGCAGATGAAACCAAGGTTGAGGCGACTAACACCCCCAAGGTTTTGTTTAGTAATATTATTAGGATAATAAAAAGTTATAAAAATACTTATTTCATGAATGCTTTATTGTATTAGATGAAGATTCTCTGACAATCTACTAAGCTAGCCTCTTCGGGGGGTGGGAGGGCAGCAGCAGTGAGGGTGTACTAGTTGTCCTTGCAGGGTTGAGCTCTGGCTCTTTGGTCCTGCCACTCCTGAAGGAGAAGTGGCTCAGGACTTCTCTAATTGGCGAGTGCAAACAAAATACTGTCGCATTCATGCCATGAACCTGTCGATTTTTTCCCTTAGTTTTTTTTTAAATTGTCTCTCCATTTTCCTCCATTTCTTGTTTACGAACTTTACACGATAACCGACGGGTCTTGTCGCCAAGGGGTTCGGAAACCAAGTGGTGCTCGGTACTCCAAAGCATCATATGATGCGATGTGCAATTTACTGCAAGTCGGTCAAAGCATCATATGATGTGATGCGCAGTTTAAGGGTTAGAAGCAATTCTGAAGTTAGAAAGCATGGCATAGGCTCCTCGCACAACGTTCTTTATGTGGTCCTCGGGAGATAGTTTTCTATCTAGAACCACCCCTAGATCTCATTCTTTATCAGAATTCTTTAAGGATTTCTCACATAATTTATAGGTTGTGTGAGGTCTATGTTCACCTATTCCACATTCCATAACATGGCATTTATTCACATTAAATTCCATTTGCCAAGTGGTGCTCCATAGACTTATTTTGTCCAGGTCTTCTTGAAGGGCATGACAATCATCTAAGTTTCTTATCCTTCCTATTATCTTAGCATCATCAGCAAACATGTTCATATAATTCTATATTCCAACTGGTAGATCATTTATGTAGACAATGAATATCACCGGTGCAAGAACTGAACCCCTGTGGTACTCCATTTGTGACATTTCTCCAGTCCGATACAATGCCTCTGATTACTGCCCTCATTTTTCTATCAGAAAATTTTTCATCCATGTTAGAAGCTTACCTGTCACTCCTCCAATATTTTCCAGTTTCCAGAACAACCTTTTATGTGGAACTCTGTCGAAAGCCTTTTTTAGGTCCAGATAGATGCAGTCAACCCAACCATCTCTTTCTTGTAAAATCTCTATGGCTCTATCATAGAAGCCGAGTAAATTTGATACACAGGATCTTCCAGGTCGAAAACCATACTGTCTGTCTGATATATTATTTCTCTCCAGGTGTTCTACCCATTTAGTTTTTATTATTTTTTCCAATATTTTGACTATTACACTTGTCAATGATACAGGTCTATAATTGAGGGGGTCTTCCCTGCTGCCACTTTTGTAAATTGGAACTATGTTAGCCTTTTTCCACACATCTGCTACCACTCCTGTACACAGGGATGTCTGAAAAATCAGTTGAAGTGGTATGCTGAGCTCAACTGCACATTCTCTCAGAACCCATGATGAAACTCTATCTGGGCTATCTGTTATGTTCTTACTTAGTAGCTCCAAGAGCATTTGTTTTACTTCGTCTCTAGACACCTCTATGTGCTCTATGTTGTTCTCTGGAATTCTTATTGTGTCTGGTTCCCTGAAGATCTCATTTTGTACAAACACACTTTGGAACTTTTTGTTTAACCACTTAACTGCATCAACCGAGTATTCTCAGTCAATGGGAAACTGTGTCAACCGAGAAAACTCTTTTTGATTTTTTCGTACCCATTCTAAATGTGTGGGCGCGGTTGGTTGTGTACGAAATGGACTCTTAGGACCTCCAGTGAGAGGCAGCCATCTTGGAAAAAATTCCTAGAATGCCCTAGGGCTGCTGGCTAGGTTAGTACTGAGTGAGCAACCCATGGGTGGCGCACGCGCCTCGGGCTCCCAAATATCTGTCCGACGCGGTATTGAAAGATCGCGCGCTGTTCGTGAAATTTAAACCTTATTGTTTGAAGAACATAAGGGTCATAATATTGGTGAAGCTAGGCACAATAAGGTCCCAACACAAAAGTCAGATGCAAGTGATACAGCACCTGTGAGGACGATTCAGGGAGAGTATCTAGTTGTAGCTCTGAGCGCCACCCTTGCCTACCTATGCTATCTCTAATTTATTTAGATGATACATAGATGAATTGTTTTCTGCGTTCAGTGATGGTGTATCTGATACAAGTAGCATAGTGGAACAGTGTTAGCGGCTTCCATGGTGGTGTTTTCCATAGATATTTTCAAGAATAGCTGAATCTCTTCTTAACTGACGGACACTCTTTGAGGCTGGCTGAATCTCTTCCACACTGATTATTTTCTTTTTTTTTTATGAACACTCTTTGAGACTGGATGAATCTCTTCCTGTGTGGGACCTTAGAAAGCGATCTTTTCATGTCTACCTTACAAATTGATCTTTTCCTGTAATCTTTTCAAGACTACCTTACGTTTTACAAGCTTGGCTTTATACCACTTACAGGTACTAATTCCTAGGGTGTACGTGAGTGTGTTATTTGCAAGCACACAAAACAAAGAAAAAGGAAGCGAAAATCTATCTGTACCTGGTGCAACGAGAGCGAAGTCGCTCTGTGTATCATGGACTACTGCGTTGATTATTACTCACTTCCAAAGTACTACGTGTGTAATATAGTGTGTTACTGTGTAAATAATGTGTGAAACTGTACGTATTGTATTTTTAGTGATTTTTTAACAAGTAATTTTGCGACAATAAACATTTATTGTGGACACATTATTGACATATGTATAACAGTTCCAGGGAACATTATGAACGTTCTACTGTATACGTATTGTAAAGGACACAAATATGTATCTTATTCGATAAACAAATAAAACTGCATTGGAAATACATAGAACAAATAATTGAAAATATATTTGTAGCAACACCCGGTGCTGGAATGTCCCGCGCGACCGTGTCTGGGCGTGTCACACACGGGCGACCAGCTCCTGATGACGTCACAGCGCACCTTGTCCACGTCCCCACAGCCAAAGTAAGTGGAATTTGGTTTTTATTTTAACATAGACATGTTCAGGGAAGGGAATTTATCATTTTACGAAGAAAAAAAAATTGGGGGGGGGGAACACTTTCTTGCATGCTCACAGGGGGAATTTCACAATAAACTCGGCTCAGCACGGTTGTTAATGTTTCACATATTTCCTTTTCATTTTCCGTGTATCTGTCCCCCATTTTCAACCTCTGAGTATTATCCTTTACCTGCAGCTTGCTTTTAATGAATTTATAGAAAAGGCCTGGATCTGATTTACATTTACTGCTAAACCGTTTTTTAAGTTCCTCTCTGCCTTTCTCCTTACTGACTTATAGTTGTTTCTCGCATCTTTGTATCGCTGGTATGTTTGGGGGTTTGGCCTCCTCCTATAATGATTCCATGCTTGTGTCTTTTGATCTCTGGCCCTCTCGCAATTTCTGTTGAACCAATCCTGTTTTCTAGGTCTGCACTTCTGTTTTTGTATGAATGTTTGTGTGCCTTCATCGTATATTTTGCAAAATATGGCATATCATCTCATTTACTTCCTTACCTAGCAACAAGTCTGTCCAATTATACCCATAAAAAAATTTCTAAGTTCCCCATAGTGTCCTCTTTTGAAATAGTTTAAAAACTGTTTCAATGTCCCCATTCTCTACTAGGTTATATCGCAAAGCATATTTAATGTCCAAGAGGACGCGATCACACTTTCCCAAGGGAGGAATGTACTGGATGTCAAATACCTCTTTTTCTTTCCTGGTGAATATTAGATCCAGTATTGATGGAACATCCTCTTCCCTCATTCTTGTGGCCTTGGAGACATGACTGTCTCCAAGATGAGATTTACAAATCTGCCTATACAAATGTCCTCTGTTCTTGCCTCGTTGGCCTCCCAGTCAATTGCCTTAAAGTTAAAGTCCCCCAGTACCAACAATCAGGATTTATCTTTGTCAGCTCTTTCCATAATCTCTCTCATGACCATTATGAGGCCCCCTCTCGTTTGTCATCCAGTTCTTCCTTTGTCCATGTGTTGCTTGCTGGTGGGCTGTAGGCATTTAAAATTATCAGCTTATCATCTTGATTCCAGATCTGTATTGCCATTATGTCAATATCTTGAGGGTTTTCAATTATTAATTCTCTTACCATCAAGTGTTCTTTCACTAGCACAGCCACTATTCCTCCCTTCCTAGTTTTTCTGTCACGTCTCCAAACTGAGTAGCCCCTTGGGAATACGACCTCATTTAAAATATTTTCTTCAAGTTTCGTCTCTGTTAATGCGACAATATCTGGGACTTTGAGGTTGATTATATCCTTCAACTCCAATATTTTCGATCTCACTCCATCTATGTTGGTGTATACTATTTTCAGGAACATGTTCCTCTTCCCTTTGTTCTTTACACCCCTTTCCTTTAATGATTTCAGTTGCTTTGTCTTTATGTACCATTTCACAAGCTTTCCAGTCCCTGACACTTTGTAGAAAAAGAATTTCTTTCTTCTTCATTTCTATCCCCATTTAGACCTTTCACTTCAATGAGGTTCATTATCAGGTTTTCTCTGTCCTCCTTTGAGAGGTCTTGTCTTATTGACCAAAGTTTGCCATCTTCGTCACATTGCAATTTTCTGGCATTCCAAAGCACTTCTGTCATATACTTCACTCCATTAAATGTCACCCTTAAGGGGCAGGTTCTTGTCTTTCTCATATTTTCCTATCCACCTAAAATCACTGACATGCTCCTCTGAATTTAGGCCTTCTCCTAATCCCTCTGTTTTCTGGGGAGGAAGCCCCTTGGGCTCCCTGGAGCTATCCAGGCTGAATGGATATGTACAACTTTCTGGCATCAGTCAATGCATGGAGTTCTTGCCTACCAGGGACCACGAGCCAGAACCTGGCCCCCCTTCTAGAGAGGCACGAGGAGCAATGGCCTATAGAGACCCCCCGTATGATTGGGAGCATTCTATGTCTGCCATCGACCGAGATAGGCACCCAGAAAGGTAGGAGCCCCAAAACAAACACCTCTTCTGGTAAACTATTGCGACCGAAGACCGAACAGGTGGACAGAACTTCCCCAAATGAAAATTAGCTAACCATCATGACGTCATCATGTCGCCGCGCCGCCATCTGCACAACCCCACCCCCCCCCCTTCCCCGGGAGGGGGAAGGGGGAGCCCCAGACCCCACCGTTCGCGACCCAACCATTAGTTCTCAGGCTGATGGGATCATGGTGCGGTCGTGCCTCTGGCTCCTGTTTGCAGTTGCAGTTTTGTGCTTTGTGGTATGAGCTGTCCCTTCCGGTGGTGTGTGGGCCAGGAGTATCATTCCACGGTGCTCGAGCTGCATGTGCCTAGGATTATCTTCCCTAGGTGCCCTGTAAGTACTGCCCTTGGGGCTTAGGGCCACCTTCCCTGGGTCACCTTGGGGTCTACCTCCACTGTGCCGTGTACTGCTCAGTACTTGGCCGCCCTTAGGGTCAGCTGGGTTTTTTTCTTGCCCTTGTTTGTCTCTGGGTAGGGAGTAGTTTTTAGTCACTGGTAGGGGCGCGGAGTACTGCACAGCTAGTTTTCACCATTAACAGCGACCGGCTCTGTTCCGCCCGGGTACGTTGTCCTCTTGCGGGGTTTTTCTTTTCATCTGGTGGGGGGTCTGCCTGTTTGGTTCCCCCATCGCTGTTCTTGGGGTTGTCTCATTCTTGTGTTGGTGGTCCTCCCCGCTTGGCCCCCGTGAGTGTACACGTCCCTGGGGATCAGCTATAGCAGTTTGTTTGGTAGTTTTGGGTGCCAGTTCGCAGTACCCTGCCTGGGCTTCCCTTAGCGAGTTACCACTGGCTAAGGGCCCTTGGAAAACCCCACGGGGGCTACGTGGTCTGATGGATGTGACCCTTGAGTCCCTCCCGTCCTGCAAATTTGAAGGTTGCTCTGTCACCTTGTCTCAGGGGGACACTCACCGGTTTCGCCTCCGCCATGCTGCCTGTTGGGTCAGGTGATTGTTTTGACCCGGAGTCGTGCGACGTGTGTTGTCTGTACGTTCTCCAGTTCACCCAGGCTACTGTGCCTGATATGCGGGTGAGGGTAGCTGAGGCGTTGCATGCTCGCTTTAGGTTGCTGAAACGCGCTAGGTTTGTTGCTGCCCCGGATGCCCCGAGGCTGCCCCGTTTTGGTTATAGGGACCTGGACTTGGGGGTGGGAGTCGCTTTGGCTCTGGTTCCGTCCACCCCTCTGAGTCCTTCCCCTTCTGTTGCCCGTTTCGGTTCCCCCTCCTTCCTTGCTACCGGCTCCTAAACGTCTGAGGGTTTTGGAGCCGGGGCTGGGTTTAGGTGGTTGTGAGACTCGGGCAGTCTCGGGGATGTCCCCTTCTAGGGCGGTGGTGGAGGCATTCGAGCCTGGGCCTTCTGCTGAAGCTTCTGGGTCTGGCCAGTGGGCCCCCTTGTTCCTGTTTTTTCGGCTGCTCCCACCTTTTCTTTGGGGGTGGGGGCTCAGGAGGACGGCTCGGCCCCAGGCCCTCTGGGCGAGGTTTCCTGGGGTTGGGGAGGGGTTGGCTTGGGGGTCTTGGGCCCCATTGGACCCCGGCTGGGTTTTTCTACCCTCTGAGCGGGGCTTGGTGTTACAAGGAGAGGGGTTCTCTTTCACTCCCTCCATATATGAATTGGATTTGGTGTCCACCCCTCCCCGGGTTCGGTTCCGTGATCCCGAGGGTTCTTCGGTTCTGTCTTTCCAGAGGTTTCCGGCTTCACTTGTTTCAGTCTTCGGATGTGCTGGGAGGCCTTGGTGGCTTACCTCTTGTCGTGACCCGGATAATGCCTTCATGATGGATCCGCGTTCCTTCAGTGTATGGATCCCCTGGTTCGTGCTGGTTGCGTTATGAAGTTCTGGAGTCATCCTGGTTGGCAGACTGTCCTCTCTTTTCGTTAGAGGCTTGGCACACGTTCTATCGGTCCCGTGCACTTGAGTGGAGAGAGGTTTCTTCGGCATTGCAGTTTTCCTGGGGGGCACTTTCAAGCATCTAAATGCTTGTTTGTTCGCCCCTGCCCTTCCGTGGGATGTTGGTGTCATGCAGCTTCACGTGCAGGTTCCTTCCCTCTCGACTGCCTTGATTGCGGAGGATTTGCGGACTTGTGGCCTGCTTGCTTCTGCTCTGCACTTCTTTTCCCTCCTTGAGCTGTCCTCGGATTGGCTCGAGTTGGATGTGGGAGCGCTTGGGGCCTCTGCCGTGTCCGGTGTGCTGCCCTCTGCTGTGCGGGCGTTGTCTGCTTTGTTGAAGCTCTTCGCGCACATTCCTGTGTGATATGGTTTCACGGTTCTATGCTTCTCGCCTCGCGTGTCATCAGGGGGTGCTGGCTTCCTCCTTGGAGTCCGCCTGGGTCCTGGCTCTTCGTTTGTCCTCGCCCTTTTGTCCGTTGCTGTTTGCGGAGTCTGCTGTGGGGCAGTATCTGCAGGTGGCCCGGTCAGTTGTTGGCCTATGTCCGAGTTGTTGTTGCTCCGGGGGGTTCGCCGGGGGCCTTCCCTGGAAGGGTCATGCCAGGGCTCGGGGGTCTTTTCGTCGAGGTAGGCCTTTTGTGCCAGATTCGGGGCTGGCGGCGCCTTCGGTTCCGGCTGTTGCTGGACGGAGTGGGGTCCGTCCTGTTCGCCGCCTCGATTCTCGCAAGGCACATCGGCCCTTTCGCGGTTCAGTCCCATTGACGGGGTGATGCGGGGTGGCTCGTACAGTTTCCCCACGCATGGTCCCACGATTCATGGGCTTTTCGGGTCGTTTCAGTGTGGCCTGTGGTGGCGTTGGGTGGCTGTTCATTCTGGACTTGTCCCGTCTGAACCCGTGGGTTTTTGCCCCTCCTTTCGGATGACTACGCTGTCTCAGGTCCGTCTTCTTTTGAAGAGGGGCGCTTGGATGGTGTCCGTGGATCTCATGGACGCGTATTGGCACGTCCCGGTTCATCCGGGGTTCAGGGACTGGCTTGGTTTTGTTGTGGGGCGTCAGGGTTACCGGCTTTCGTTGTCTTCCCTTCTGGTTGCATCTGGCACCACACATTTTCACACACCTCACTCAGGTCGTGGTGGCCCGCCTGCGTCTGCTAGGTGTTTGGGTGTTGGCCTATCTCGACGACCGGTTGGTTTAGGCTCCCAGCCAGTCCGCGTGTCTGCTCGCCAGGGATTTGGTTCTTTCCCAGCTCGCCGGGTTCGGGTTCTTGGTGAACTGGAGGAAGTCCCATCTGGTTCCCTCTCAGGTTCGGTCTTGGCTGGGTCTGGTTTGGGATGCTCGCACTGCTTCCTTGCCTCTTCCTTCGGCGGCTCTCTTGCGTCCTGCGGTCCCGCCTTTGCTCGTTTCTGAGGAGTTCCCGAGTCACGAGGCGGTTGCTCGAGAGTTTGTGCGGGACCCTGAACTTTGCCATGTTGGTCTACCCACCGAGTCGGGTGTGGCTTCAGTCGGCTGTTCTGGTTCCTTCGGGGCCAGCCCTTCCGCCTCTCTCGCGATCGTTGGGTTCGACCTCTGGGGGCTTTGTGTTGCCGGCTTCCTCTTTGGGTTTTTCGGGGTTCGGTGCCTTGGCGCCTTTCCGAGCCTTCGCTCGATGTGTACATGGACGCATCGTCTTTTGGCTGGGGTTTTGTGACCACTGTTCACCAGACCGGCCAAGGGCGGTAGGGTCCGTCCTTCCGTTGGGCTCACAGTCAGGAGTTCGCGGCGGTGTGGATGTCACTCCGGAGGATTCGAGTCGCTCGCGGATCGACGATCAGGCTTCATTTGGACTGCTCCCCTGGTGGTTCATTGTTTGAATCGCGGGGGTTCGATGAGGTCCTTGGCTCTTTGGGGCTGGTTGCTTCAGGTGACTCGTCTGCTGAGTTCTCAGGGTTTGGCTCTCCTGGCGGTTCATGTCTAGGGGGTGTCCAACGTCCTGGCAGACGGCCTGTCCAGGTTCCGTCCCCTTTCCACGGAATAGACGGTCGATGCTGACTCCTTCAGTTGGCTGTGCCGGATGTTCGGGATTCCAGACGTGGATCTCTTCCCGTCGGCGTGGTCGAGGCAGTCTCCCGGTTTACTGTGGCGCCCTTTCCCGACTGCGAAGCCGTCGGGGTCGACGCCTTCAGGCTGGACTGGGCGAGGTGGGGTTACCTATACCTCTTTCCCCCAGTTCCGCTGTTGCTCCAGGTCCTGACTCGCTTGGAGACTTACCAAGGTCGAGTTGTCCTTCTGGCTCCTTGGTGGTCTGCCCAGCCTTGGTTTCAGGCGCTGCTTGCTCGGTGTCCGAACCCAAGGGTCTTCTCGCGGCTCCGCTTCTTTCAGCAGATCGGTCCAGCCCTGTACGAGGCCGGTTCCATCTTCTCCTTGAGTCTTCACGTCTGGTGTTTTTGACTCGGGTTTATCATTCCTTGTATGGTGCGCAGGTGGCTTCTTTGTTGGTCTCCCACCTGCGTGCTTCGTCTCAGCGACAGTATGAGGTTTCCTGGCGGTCCTTTCGGTTTTTCCTATCACTATGTCGGTGTTCTTCGGTCTCTGATAGAGTTGTTCTGTCCTTTCTCTCTTGGTTGTTTCAGGGCTGTCATCTTATGCCAAATACTGTCGCTTCGTATCGTGCGGCGTTGGTGGAGCCGCTTCACCTTCCTTTCGGTGTTGTTGTTACTTCCGCCCCGTTTCGCAAGCTGTCTCGTGCGTTGTTTCACCTCCGCCCTGCTCATGCACCGCCTGAGCTGTCTTGTCTTTGGACCGCGTGCTCTTGTTTCTCTCTTTGCCTCGATTTGTTGTGGCCCCTTCCGTTCGGGATTGCTTTTCTCAGGCTCTTTTCCTATTGGCATTGGCCTCAGGGGGTCGGGTTGGCGAGCTTCATGCTCTCCTCCGGCGCCGAGGTTTCTGCTCTTTTGGTCCTGGTGGTTGTTATGTTCGTTTGCAGCCGTCTCCCTCTTTTCTGGCAAAGAATGAGACGGCTGCGTTCTGGAAGGGGCCGTGGGTTGTTGATGCTTGGTTGGTCAGGCCGGGGGTGCATCATGTGTTGTGTCCGGTTGCGGCTCTCCGCCGTTATTTGCGTGCCACGGCTTCCGTTGCCAGGGGATGCACTCTGGATTGATTCGGTTTCCCTTCTCTGTTCCTGGGCTCGGGTCTCTCAGGTTGTTCGCATGGTTATTTAGTGTAGCCAGCCTGCGGTTTTTCCCTGGGCCCACGACGTACATAAATTTGCTGCTTTGGCGGCTGTCTTTGGCAACATGTCTTGGGTGAACATTCGGGCCCGAGGTTTTTGGAGGTCGAACAGGGTCCTGGCCGCTCGCTATCTGGTGAATGTTCGTGGGCCTCGTCGGGCCTGCGTTGCTTTGGGTTGTCGGTTGCAGCCAGTTGTCTCGACTTTGCGTTGAGGAGTGAGGACGGCCCGCTGCCCGGGTAAGTCCCTGGTTTTTCCTTACCTTTGGGTAGTTAGCTCTGGGGAGCCGAAGGGGCTCCCCCCAGAAAACCAGCGTTGAATGTAATGAAACGCCAATTTCTGAGTGAGTCCCAGAGGCTCCCCGGTATCCCTCCCTCCCTCCCTCCAGTCGGCGGTGTTTTTTGTGTTTTTGACATCCAGCCTAAGAACTAATGGTTGGGTTGCTGATGGTGGGGTCTGGGGCTCCCCCTTTCCTCTTTCCGGGCTCCTCCCGGGGAGGGGAGGGGAGGGGTTGCGCAGACAGCGGCCCGGCAACATGATGACGTCATGATGGTTAGCTAATTTTCGTTTGGGGAGTTCTGTCCACCTGTTTGGTCTTAGGTCGCAATAGTTTACCAGAAGAGGGGTTTGTTTTGGGGCGCCTACCTTTCTGGGTGCCTATCCCGGTCGATGGCAGACATAGAATGCTCCCAATCATATGGGGGGTCTCTATAGGCCATTGCTCCTCGTGCCTCTCTAGAGGGGGGGCCAGGTTCTGGCTCGTGGTCCCCGGTAGGCAAGAACTCCATGCATTGACTGATGCCAGAAAGTTATACATATCCATTCAGCCTGGATAGCTCCGGGGAACCTCCAGGACTCACCCAGAAAATGGCGTTTCATTACATTCAATGCTGGTTTTTTCTATGATTTTCATCTCTTCTGCTGCTCGGTCCACCCTAGAGGAAATTTCCTTCTCTAAACATCCAAAAACTATTATGGACTTACTTCTATCTGCAGTGTTTTCTAGCAGTTTACTGTTGGTAACCAGTTCTTTCCCAACTGCTTGCCTAAGATCCACTTCTTGTTGGTCATTTTTGGTTTTGACTTCCAAACACACTTCCTTGATCGTCTCTTTCTCTTTTGCAACTTGCGCATATGTCTCTTTTATTTCATCTTTATACTTATCTAGTTCTTTATTAGCCTCCTCTATTTGAGTTGCCAATGATGTTTCTTGTTGCATCTAATCCATGTTAGCTCTCAGGCTCCCTTGGAGTTGTTCACCATATTTTCTTGTTTATTTCTTCAAATTCCTTACTCTTCACTTTCCATGCCTCATTATCCCTTACCAGTTCCTTGATGTGTGCCTCCTGTATCCTTACCTTAGCAGACAAGCTGTTAATTTCCTTACCTTGCTGGAAAATACTGACTTTTAAATTACAAAACTCAATTTTGAGACCTTCATTTTCTTGTTCTAATTTAATTACCTTTTCTTCATATTTCTTTAGTATGTCTTCAATAATCGCTAACCTGCCAAGAAAACCACCTTTCATTGCATCTTGGTGAGAGAAAGCTGCAAAATATTCCTTTGATGGGGTACTGCCCTCCCCACTGGTGGCAGCCATCTTTGTTGACATTCTGCTGTTTTGAAAGATCAACTTTTCAACCACAGATTTTTCATTCACTAACACTTATTTCTTATCTCTTAGTTTATTTCCAAATTCCCTACGCCTTCATGTATTCTGTGACACCATTTGCAGCCCTCACCCTACTCTCAACACTTAGATAATTTGAATTCTCCTGGAGCCTGCAGCAGTGTGACTCCTCAGTGTTATGCTCCACTCCCCCTTGTGGCTTACCTCCTGCACGACCCGAATTATGCTTTCGTGATGGATCTGCATTCCTTCGTGTATGGATCTCCGTGTCTGTACTGGGGCTGGAGGTTGAATTTGGGCATATCAATGCATGTTTGTTCGCTCCTGCCCCTCCGTGGGATGTTGATGTGATGCGGCTTCATGTGCAGGTTCCCTCCCTTTCTATATCCTAATATAGAAAGGGAGGGAACCTAATATACAAGGGGTGGAGGCTATAGTCAGGGATGAAACTGAGGCTGAAACTCAGGAAGTTGTAAACTCTGACTCAGTAGGCCAGGATGTAGATGACAGTAAACTAGAAAGTGTACCAGACAGCACTGACAGCTCGATAGGTACAGACACTACGACGGTTCCCGATAGAGCAATTCAGAACAGAAGGACAGACTTATGCAAATTTTATGCAAAGGGCATATGCAAATTTTATGCAAAGGGCATATGCAGACATAGATATGCTGGTAATAAGAAAGGATTAGAATGCAGTTACCAACATCCCAAAAAATGTTTAAATATGCTTAGGAAAGGTGAGTGTCGATTTGGATCAATATGTAGGTTTTTCCATCCTGACATGTGCCAAACCTCACTGGAGGACAGAAAATGCTATGACCTCAGCTGCCCACACTTTCACGTGAAAGGCACGGAACGCTACATAAAGAGTGGCAAGCAGGATAATGAATTTGGAGGAAACTCTATAAATTTTTTATACCAGACCGGCAGAGAATTCAAAAGGAGCAGCATGGAGAGTGTATGGAACTGGATGCCAGATCCACTTGCATTCCAGAATTACAGATACAATTACCCACTGAAAGGGAACTACAACTATGACAGACAACTGCCCTACAACAATCAGTACTGGTCAGAACAAACTCATTATGTCCACGAATAATGGGCTTGCCGAAAAAGTCTCCCATTCAAACTATCACTAATAGAGTAACCTCATTCATCTTTGCCAACATACAAGGACTGAAAACAAGAACAAACAACAAAGTACAGTTCATAAATGGCCTCCTCACGGAGTCAAATGCAGAATTTGGAGCTTTCACAGAAACCCATGCAGGGGAATTGTTGGACAGTAAGATCTGGATTCCAGGATATAACCTATACAGGTGTGATAGGAAAATTAGGTCACATGGAGGAGTGGGTCTGTATATTAGGGAAGACCTTGTATGCTCGGAGCTCCTAAACGTTACAAATGAGGTGGTAGAGGTACTGGGATTAAAAATAGAGAAAATAAATTTAGTGATTATTACAATATACAAACCGCCAGATGCAACGGCTGAGGAATTCACAGAACAGATAAGCAAAATAGAGAATAGCCTTGATAATTTGGAGAACCCGATACCTGATATTATCTTCCTAGGTGACTTCAACTTGCCTAGTCTCAGGTGGAAAATAGCAAACAATAATATTATACCAGGAAATCTATCAGGACCTAACCAACCACAGATTAGAGAACTACTTAGATTCTGTGACAAATTTTCACTCAATCAGCAGATATCGGAGCCAACGAGAAATGAAAATATTCTAGATCTGGTCTTTACGAACAATGAAGACAGTATCAGAGACATTACGATATCAGATACCACATACTCAGATCACAAGCTCATTGAAGTACAAACGACCATCAATACTCAGAATAGACCTAAAACATTGATAAAGCGAGAGGGGCTTTTCAGTAAATTCAATTTTAATAATAAAAGGATAGACTGGGAGATAATAAACAGGGAACTTACAAACATTCCATGGGGAACTGTTCTAAGTAATACAAGTCCTACAGAAGGAATAGAAAAACTGACTTCAGAAGCATATCAAGTCTGTCTGAAACATGTTCCTTTGAGGAAAGCCAGAAAGAGATCTAACGTAGAAAGAGAACGCAGACGACACTATAAACGCAGGAAAAAATTAACGGAACTGCTTATGCAGACACGAATTTCCCGTCAAAGAAGGAATAATTTAAATAGGGAGATTGAAGAAATCGAGCGGAAATTGAAACACTCGTATGAAACTGAAGAAAGGCAGTTAGAACAGAAAGCAATTCAGGAAATGAAGAAAAATCCAAAATATTTCTTCTCATATGCGAAATCAAAAGCAAAAACCACTGCCAGTATTGGACCTATTCGTACAAGTGAAGGTTCATACACGGAGGATGACAAAGAAATTAGTGAAATCCTAAAAAAGCAGTATGAGGACATGTTTAGCACTCCAATAAACAACATGAAGGTGGAAGATCCAGACAATTTCTTTATGTGGGATATTCAATCCCCTGTAAATATAACTGATATAAACACGAGCGCAATAAATTTTGAAAGAGAAATTGAAAACATGCCCATGCACTCGGCCCCAGGTCCAGACTCATGGAATTCAATATTTATAAAGAAATGCAAAATGCAGGTAGCACAGGCACTCGGTATAGTGTGGAGGAAGAGCTTGGACACAGGGGAGAGACCAGATGCACTTAAAGTAGCAGACATAGCCCCTCTACACAAGGGAGGGAGCAAAGCATTGGCAAAAAATTATAGACCAGTTGCACTAACATCGCACATCATAAAAGTATTTGAGAGAGTGATTAGGAGTCAGGTCACCAATTTCATGGAGACCAATGACCTTCACAACCCAGGCCAAGATGGATTTCGAGCGGGAAGATCGTGCCTCTCACAGCTACTTGAGCACTACGACAAAGTCACTGAGGCATTAGAAGAAAAACAGAATGCTGATGTGATATACACGGACTTCGCAAAGGCTTTCGATAAATGTGACCATGGCGTGATAGCACACAAAATGAAGTCAATGGGAATAACCGGTAAAGTAGGACGCTGGATACTCAGTTTTCTGTCAAACAGGTCTCAGCGAGTAACGGTCAACCATATAAAATCTAGTCCAAGTGCAGTTAAAAGCTCTGTACCTCAGGGTACAGTCCTTGCACCGCTGCTTTTCCTTATTCTCATATCAGATATAGACAAAAATACAAGTCACAGTTTCGTATCATCCTTTGCAGATGACACAAAAATCAGTATGAAAATTACCTCGGCTGAAGACATTGAAAAACTTCAAGCTGATATTAATAAAGTTTTCGACTGGGCATCAGAAAATAACATGATGTTTAACAGTGATAAATTCCAGGTACTCAGGTACGGTAAAAATGAGGACCTTAAACATAATACAGAGTATAAAACACAATCAAATGTACCCATAGTAGGAAAACAGCATGTAAAGGATTTGGGAATAATAATGTCTGACGACCTAACGTTTAAGGAGCATAACCAAGCAAATATTGCGACAGCCAGAAAAATGATAGGATGGATTACGAGAACTCTCAAATCCAGGGATCCCATCACAATGGTTGTACTCTTCAAGTCACTTGTGTTGTCTCGTCTTGAGTACTGCTCAGTACTCACTTCCCCCTTCAGAGCAGGAGAGATTGCTGAAATAGAGGGAATACAGAGAACATATACGGCACGCATAGACGCAATAAAGCACCTAAATTATTGGGATCGTCTCAAAGCCCTCCAAATGTACTCACTAGAAAGAAGACGAGAGAGATATCAAATAATATACACCTGGAAGATACTGGAGGGCCAAGTACCAAATCTACACAGTAAAATAACAACGTACTGGAGTGAACGATATGGAAGAAAATGTAGAATAGAGCCAGTGAAGAGCAGAGGTGCCATAGGCACAATCAGAGAAGACTGTATAAACATCAGAGGTCCGCGGTTGTTCAACGTCCTCCCAGCAAGCATAAGAAATATTGCCGGAACAACCGTGGACATTTTCAAGAGGAAACTAGATTTATTCCTCCAAGGAGTGCCGGACCAACCAGGCTGTGGTGGGTATGTGGGCCTGCGAGCCGCTCCAAGCAACAGCCTAGTGGACCAAACTCTCACAAGTCAAGCCTGGCCTCGGGCCGGGCTTGGGGAGTAGAAGAACTCCCAGAACCCCATCAACCAGGTAACCAGGTATCTTTCGGCTGCCTTGGTCGCGTAGGATTTGCCTACACGTGGCCTGCTGGCTTCATCCCTGCATTTCTTTTCCGTCCTTGAGCTGTTCTCAGAATGGCTTGAGTTGGATGTCGAGGAGCATGCCCTTGGCAGTGCATGCGTCGTCTGCATTGTTGAAGCTGTTCTCGCCGCTCCTGCGGGATGTGGTTTTGCGTTTTTTTGCTCCTCGACTCACATGTCGACAGGCAGTGCTTGCTTCTTCCTTGGAATCCACTTGGGCCCTGGCTCTTAGGTTGTCTTCGCCTTTTTGTCCACTGTTGTTTGCAGTCTACAGTTGTGCAGTATCTGCAGGCGGCTTTGACTAGTTGCGGTCCTATGTCAAACTTTGTTGGACTTGTTAGTTCTCCGGAGGGGGCTTGTGGGGGGCCTTCCTATAAGGGTCGAGTCAGGGCTCGGGGTTCTTCCCGTCGTGGTAAGCCAGTGGGGCCAAATTCGAGGCAGGCGCAGCCTTCGGTTCTGTCTTTTTCTGGTCGACGCGGGGATCGCCCTGTGCGCTCCTTACGTTCACGTAAGGTGCGTCGGACCTTTTGCAGTTAATCCTATTAACTGGGGGAGATGGGGGGAGAGGCCCTCTCTATTTGCTTACGCCTCGTCCCACGATTTGTGGGCCTTTTGGGTCATTTTGTGCAGCCTGGTGGTGGTGAGTGGTTCCCCCCCCCACCTTCGGAGGGTTCAGGGCTGGTGGGGCAAACCTCTTCTCCTGCACTCTGTCAAGTCATCTCGGAGTGGGTTTGCTTGGGCATGGTCAAAATGACCTCATCACTCGGGTGGGATTCCTGCCTGTTTCCGGTCCCGAAACGGGACTGCACAGACCTCCGGTTAATTCTGGACTTGTCGCGTCTGAACCTGTGGGTATATTGCCCCTCCTTTTGGATGACTACTCTGTCCCAGGTCTGTTTTCTGTTGGAGCCAGGTGCTTGGATGGTGTTCCTGGACCTCAAGGACGCGTATTAGCATGTCCCAATTCATCCGTTGTTCAGGGACTGGCTCAGTTTTGTTGTGGGGCGTCAAGGTTACCGCTTTCGTTGACTTATTTGGGGTGTGGTGACCCGCCTACATCTGTTAGGTGTTCGAGTTCTGGCCTACCTCGACGACTGGCCGGTTTGGGCTCCCAGCAAGTCCGTGTGTCTGCTCACCAGGGATTTGGTTTTTTCCCAGCTCACCGGATTTGGGTTCCTAGTGAACTAGCGGAAGTCCCATCAGCTTCTCTCTCAGGTTCGGTCTTGGCTGGGTCTTGTGTAGGACACTCAGATTGCTTCCTTGTCTCTTCCTCCGGCGGCCCTGCATTGCCTGCGTTCCTGCCTTCGTCTGTTTCTGAGAGGCTCCTGGGCCAGGCGGGAGTTGCTTGAGGGTTTGTGTGGGAGCCTTAAATTTGCCCTGATGGTCTGCCCGCCAGGTCAGGTGTGGCTTTGTCGGCTCTTCTGGTTCCTTCGGGGACGTCCCTTCCACCTTTCTTGCGACAGCTGGGTTCGGCCTCCGGGGGCTTTGTCAGTTGCTACGTCCCAGGCTTCCTCTAAGGGTTTTTCAGGGTTCAGTGCCTTGGCGCCTACCCGAGCCATTGTTTGATGTGTTCATGGACATCTCTTGGCTGGGGTTTGTGACCAGTGCTCACCAGGCCGGCCAGGGACGATGGGGTCTGTCCTTCTGTCAGGCTCACAGCACGGTACGGGAGTTCACGGCTGTGTGGATGTCTCTCCAGAGGGTTCGGGTCGTTCGCAGAGCTACGATCCGGCTCCATTCGGGCTGTTCCCTGATGGTTCATTGCCTGAATCGAGGGGGTTCCATGTGGCCCTTGGCTCTTTGGGGGCTGGGCGCTTCTGGGACTCGTCTGCTGAGTTCTCAGAGTTTGGCTTTCATGGCGGTTCACGTTCAGGGGGGTGTCCAATGTTTAATTTATTTTTATTTATTTCCTTCCTGGTATCCTTGAGGTGCTTCCGGGGCTTAACGTCCCTGTAGCCCGGTCGTCGACCAGGCCTCCTGGTTGCTGGATTGATCAACGAGGCTGTTGGACGCAGCTGCTCGCAGCCTGACGTATGAGTCACAGCCTGGTTGATCAGGTATCCTTTGGAGGTGCTTATCCAGTTCTCTCTTGAACACTGTGAGGGGTCGGCCAGTTATGCCCCTTATGTGTAGCAGAAGCGTGTTGAACAGTCTCGGGCCTCTGATGTTGATAGAGTTCTCTCTCAGAGTACCTGTTGCACCTCTGCTTTTCAATGGGGGTATTCTGCACATCCTGCCATGTCTTATAGTCTCATGTGATGTTATTTCTGTGTACAGGTTTGGGACCAGCCCCTCTAATATTTTCCACGTCTAAATTATTATGTATCTCTCTCCCGCCTGTGCTCAAGGGAGTACAGATTTAGGCTCTTTAGTCGGTCCCAATAGTTTAGATGTTTTACTGAGTGGATTCTAGCAGTAAAGGATCTCTGCACGCTCTCCAGGTCAGCAATTTCTCCAGCTTTGAAAGGGGCTGTCATTGTGCAGCAGTACTCCACTCTAGAGAGCACAAGCGTTTTGAAAAGTATCATCGGTATAGCATCTCTAGTGTGAAAAGTTCTTGTTATCCAACCTGTCATTTTTCTTGCAGTTGTGACGGCTACTTTATTGTGTTCTTTAAAGGTAAGGTCTTCCGACATGAGTACACCCAGATCCTTTACACTGCCTTTTCGTTCTATGTTATGATTTGCCCGAGTTTTGTACGTAGTTTCCGTTTATTTACATACAGTGGTACCACCAATAAGTGAAGTCCTGATCCGCTCTATAAAAGTCCTTAATTGTTCCTAACTGATTATTAAGACGTCTGGCAAACATCCTCTGGATGTTTCCTGCCAGCCTGCAGGCACATCCTGCCTAAAATATACGATGATGTACTGTACATTTAAGAAACAAATCTGGGTCACAGGTCTGTGGAGTGTGGTTAGGCTTATGGAGTCAGCCGGTCCCTCCCCCACCACCGACACACCTCCCCCACCCCAAACCCATACACACACACACACACACACACTCTCAAAGGTCACGTGGTTCACGGTTCACTTCAACACCCATATATCGCTTCCTGCCTGCCTGCCTCCTTCCCAGCCTGCCTGCCTGCCTCCTTCTCAGCCTGCCTGCCTGCCTACCTCCTTCCCAGCCTGCCTGCCTGCCTACCTCCTTCCCAGCCTGCCTGCCTCCTTCCCAGCCAGCCTGCCTGCCTGCCTCCTTCCCAGCCAGCCTGCCTGCCTGCCTCCTTCCCAGCCAGCCAGCCTGCCTCCTTCCCAGCCTGCCTGCCTCCTTCCCAGTCTGCTGCCTTCCCAGCCTGCCTGTCTCCTTCCCAGCCAGCCTGCCTGCCTCCTTCCCAGCCAGCCTGCCTGCCTCCTTCCCAGCCAGCCTGCCTGCCTCCTTCCCAGCCAGCCTGCCTGCCTCCTTCCCAGCCTGCCTGCCTGCCTCCTTCCCAGCCTGCCTCCTTCCCAGCCTGCCAGCCTGCTTCCTTCCCAGCCAGCCTGCCTGCCTCCTTCCCAGCCTGCCTGCCTCCTTCCCAGCCTGCCTGCCTGCCTCCTTCCCAGCCTGCCTGCCTACCTCCTTCCCAGCCTGCCTGCCTCCTTCCCTGCCTGCCTGCCTGCCTGCCTCCTTCTTTCCAGCCTGCCTGCCTCCTTCCCAGCCAGCCTGCCTGCCTGCCTCCTTCCCAGCCTGCCAGCCTGCTTCCTTCCCAGCCAGCCTGCCTGCCTCCTTCCCAGCCTGCCAGCCTGCTTCCTTCCCAGCCAGCCTGCCTGCCTCCTTCCCAGCCTGCCACTACCCACACGGGTAGTGTGTGTTAGGCTTATCTTCGGGAATGAGCCGGTCTCACCCCCACCACCAACAAACCACCCGCCCCCCTACATCCCATCTCTCAAGGTCACGCGGTTCAACCGCGTGACTACCACTCACTCCCTGCCTGCCAGCCTGCCTGCAAGCTAGCCTGCCTGCCTGCCTGCCTGTGCCTGCCTGCCTGTGCCTGCCAGCCTGCCTTTCCCTCCCTAATTCTCACTACTTCCATCCCTTCCTGCCTACCTCCTAGCATCTCTCCCTACCTCCCCCTCCCTCTTAGCATATCTCCCTACCTCCTAACATCTCTCCCTACCTCCCCTCCCTCCTAGCATCTCTCTCTCCCCCTCTCTCACTGATTCTCTCCCCCCCCCCCCTCATTCATACTGCCTCCCACCTAAGCCTCATCGTCCATCCACCCACCAGTCAGCCATCACTGACGCAATGGGTGCTCGGTTTACAAATGCCCCTCTTTACGAACTTTTCGGGTTACAAGCCCGATTTCTTCGGAAAATTTGAATTGGGTTACAAACTTTACCTCAGGATACGAGTTTGTTGATATGTGTATGGCCGACCTAGCATCTGGCACAGCGATCGCGCCTCAGTTTACCAGTGCCTCCCGCCTAGTGACTATCCTGGCTGAATTCTTTGCAAGGATTTACAGTTTTTTCAGAGTTTTGACTATTTGAGCATAAAAGTTGTTGCTATATATCATGCCATGGGGTACCAAGAAAGCCAGTGGTAAGGTTCAAGGCAAGAAAACACATGTGAGAATGACCAAAGAGGAAAAATAAGAGATCATTCGTAAACATGAAAATGGTACACATGTTGTTGAACTAGATAGGCAGTACAACAAATCATCAGGGGAGGAGGAGGAGGAGGCAGTAGAGGATGTCCCTTCCTCATTAATTAAGAAAATGTGTGCAGTATGGGAAGAACTGCAAAGTTTTGCTGAAAAGAATCACCCAGATAAAGCTGCAGCAGGCCGTTGCATTGATCTTATTAATGACAATGTGATGTCTCACTACAGACTAGTGTTACAATGAAGGGAAAAATAATCTTCAAGAAAAAAGTGAGAAAATCAAGCAGTGAGCCACAAGCAGGACCTAGTGATATGCAGGCAAAACGTGCCAGAGAGTGCACCCCAGAGAAGCCCTCACTGCTTGATGTTATAATGGAAGGGAACTTCCCTTCCAAACAGTAACACACTTTCCTCCTCCCTCCCCTCCTCACCGTCTTCCATACGCCAACAGGAGTCATCAGTAAAGGTATGAAATAACTTGTACATACTTTTGTAGTGAAGATTTGGGTGAATTAGGTATAAAATTTATTTTGAAGTTAATTTTTGATTGAGTCAGGAACAGATTAATTCATTTCTCATTATTTGTTATGGGGAAATTTGCTTCGGTTTACGAATTTTCAGATTACGAACCGTCTCTAGGAACGGATTAAATTCGTAAACTGAGGTGCCCCTGTACTTAAGATTTGGGTGAATTAGGTATAAAATTAACAGTGGTACCTCGGATTACGAGCGTTCATGGTTACAAGTTTTTCGGGTTATGAGCAGGATTTGCACGGAAAATTTACATCGGGATATGTTCGTTGCCTCGGAATACGAGGGTGTTGATACGTGTATGGGCCAACCTAGCACATGGTGGCACGGCGATCGCCCCTCAGTTTACCAGTGTCTCACGCCCAGTGACTATCCCGCCTGAATTCTTCACCAGGATTTCCAGTGTTTTGTTTGATTTTTGGCCATTTCACCATAAAAGTTATTATATATCTCACCGTGGGTCCCAAGAAAGCCAGTGGTAAGGTTTAACCCTTGCACTGCTCACCTATTTTCGGCAAAAACGTCTTGGTGCAATTGACAAGGACATATTTTTGTTATTTTTACAAATGTTCAGGTAAATTTAATGTCAAAATGTTTCCAATGTCAACTATTTCCATTTCAAAACACAAATAGTAATGAAAACATTAAAAAACATTAAAATATAGCCAAATTAAAAAACAAAAAGCACAACTCTCTGAGCGCCTAAAGGCGCTTTGCGCAGTGCAGTGGTTAAGGCAAGAAATCGCATGTGAGGATGACAACAGAGGAAAAACAAGAGATCATTCGGAAGCATGAAAATGGTGCATGTGTTGTTGAACTTTGTAGGCAGTACAACAAATCCACGTCAACGATATTCACTATACTTGCCAAGAAAAAGGACATTATGAGTGCTAAAGTGGCAAAAGGCGTATCAACAATCACGAAACAAAGACCACAAATACTTGAGGATGTGGAAAAGTTGTTATTAATTTGGATACACGACAAGGAGTTAAAGGGTGATAGTGTTTCATAGGCCATCTTTTGTGGGAAAGCCAGGATATTGGACGAAGATCTTGTAAAGAAAACCCCCTGGAATGAGTGCAGATACGATAGACTTTAAGGCAAGCAGGGGATGGTTTGAAAAATTTAGAAAAAGAAGTGATATTCATAATGTTGTGAGGCATGGGGCCGGCTGCCAGCTCAGACAATCCAGCGGCTGAAAGATTTATTGAAGAATTTAAAGAGTTTGCAGAGGCTGAGGGATACCTACCGCAACAAGTGTTTAATTGTGATGAGACAAGACTGTTCTGGAAAAGATTGCCTAAGAGGACATACATTACCCAAGAGGAAAAATCACTGCCCGGACACAAGCCTATGAAAGATAGGTTTACGCTTGTGCTGTGTTCAAATGCGATTGGCGATTTGAAAATTAAACCCTTGCTTGTGTATCATTCTGAAAATCCAAGGGTTTTCAAACAGCATAAAGTGCAGAAAAACCAAATGTGTGTGATGTGGAAGGCTAATAATAAGGCATGGGTGACAAGGATTTTTTTTGGAGTGGGTGAATTTTTGCCACTCAAGGCCCTGCTTCTCCTCGACATTGCTCCTGCTCATCCTCCAGGCTTGGAAGATGAATTGTTGCACAGATACAGTAATTTTCTCACAGTAAAGTTCCTTCCTCCTAACACCATTCATTTAATTCAGCCTATGGACCAGAAAATCATAGCTAATTTTAAGAAACTTTATGAAAGGGCACTTCTCTGGAAATGTTTTGAAGTGACTGAAGCCACAATCCTCACCCTCAAAGAGTTCTGGAAAGACCATTTTAATATTTGTAGTGCTTTAAAACTCATTGACAAAGCCTGGCAAGAAGTGACTCAAAGAACCCTGATCTCTGGCTGGAGAAAATTGTGACCTGAATGTGTGCCAGAACTAGACTTTGAGAGGTTTGAGTCTGTAAATGATGTGCCTATTGTTGAGAAAATTGCTACTCTGGGCTGGCAAATGGGCTTGGAATTGGATGGTGCTGATGTGGAGGAGTTGGTAGAAGAACACAACGAAGAACTGACCACCGAAGAACTCCAAGCCCTTCAAAAGGAACAGCAAGAAGACACAGCTGAGGATGTTTCTCCAGTGGAGGAGGATGAGGCAGCAGCGAATGCCCCTTCCACAACCATTAAGAAGTGGTGTCAGATGTGGGAAGATATGCAAACTTTTATTGAAACGACTTGCCCAGAAAAAGCTGTAGTAGGCCGTTGCATAAATCTTTTCAATGACAATGTGATGCCTCACTACAGAGAAATCTTGCGAAGAAGGGCAAAACAATCTTCAATGGACCGGTTTGTTGTGAGAAAATCGAGCAGAGCCACAACCAGGACCTAGTGATATGTAGGCAAAATGTGCCAGAGAATGCATCCCAGAGAGGTCCTCACTGCCTGATGTTATAATGGAAGGGGACTCCCCTTCCAAACAGTAACATCTCTCCTCCTCCCCCCCCCCCTCCTCACCATCTTCCATATGCCAACAGCAGTCATCAACAAGGGTAAGTAATATCTTGAACATACTTTTGTAGTGTAGATTTTGATGAATTAGGTATAAAATTTAGTTTGAAGTGAGGTTTTTGGGTAGTCAGGAACGGATTAATTCATTTCCCATTATTTCTTAAGGGAAAATTAGCTTTGGTGTATGAGTTTTCGGGTTACGAGCTGTCTCCAGGAACGGATTAAATTCGTAAACCGAGGTACCCCTGTACTTTGAAGTTAATTTTTGGGGGAGTCTGGAACGCATTAATTCATTTCCCTTTATTTCTTATGGGGAAATTTGCTTCGGTTTACGAATTTTCGGGTTACGAACCGTCACCAGGAACAGATTAAATTCGTAAACCGAGGTACCCCTGAATACAAGAGATGCTTCATTTTTGTATAGCCACTAGTACACGTAGTGTTTCAGGCAAGTCCTTAGTCCTATGTTCCCTGGAATACGACCCTGTGACAAATAGTTTAACAACCAAGTACCAATTTTATTGTTGAGTTAAACAGAGGCTACAGTTAAGGATTTGCGCCCAGTAAATCCTCCCCGGCCAGGATACTAACTCAGGGCAAAGCGCTCACAAAACGCCAGGTGAGAGTCTTAACCACAACACCACAGGGACTGCAGAAGCAGTCTGAAGTGTCCTGGCGGACAGCCTGTCCCAGTTCATTCCCCTATCTACGGAATGGACGGTCAACGCCAACTCGTTCAGTTTGCTCTGCAGACGTTCAGGACTCCGGAAGTGGATCTCTTCACGTCAGCGTGGTCATCTCCCGGTATACGTGGCACCCTTCCCCGACTGTGAGGCCGTCAGGGTCGATACTTTCAGGCAGTACTGGGCGAGGTGGGGTTACCTCTACCTCTTTCCCCTGGTTCAGCTGTTACTCCAGGTCTTGGCTTGCTTGGAGACTTACCAGGGGAGAGTTGTCCTTCTGGCTCCTTGGTGGCCAGCCCAGCCTTGGATTCAGGCGATGCTTGCTCAGTTTCCGAACCCGAGGGTCTTCCTGCGGCTCCGCCTCTTTCAACAGATCAGTCCAGCCCTGTACAAGCTGGGCCATTCTTCTCCTCGAGTCTTCGTGTCTGGAGTTTTTGACTCGAGTCTATCATCACTTGTATGGGGCGTAAGTGGCTTCGTTGTTGGTCTCCCACCTGCTTGCTTTGTCTCGGCAGCAGTATGAAGTTTCCAAGTGGTCCTTCCAGTTTTTCCTGTCACTACATAGGTGTACAGCGGTACTTCGGTTTACGAATGCCCCTCTTTACAAACTTTCTGGATTACAAAACCGATTTCTTCAGAAAATTTGAATTGGGTTACAAACTTTACCTTGGGATACAAGTTTCTTGATACGTGTATGGCCGACCAAGCTCGTGGTGGCACGGTGATCGCACCTCAGTCTCCCATTACCTCCTGCCTAGTGACTATCCCACCTGAATTCTTTGCAAAGATTTACAGTTTCTTTTTGGATTTTTGGCTATTTGAACATAAATGCTGTTATTATATATTTTGCCATGGGTCCCAAGAAAGCCAATGGTAAGGTTCAAGGCAAGAAAACACATGTGAGAATAATCATAGAGGAAAAACAAGAGGTCATTCGTAAGCATGAAAATGGTACATGTGTTATTGAACTAGCTAGGTAGTATAACAAATCTTCATGGGAGGAGGAGGAGGAAGTAGAGGATGTCCCTTTCTTATTAATTAAGAAAATGTGTGCAGTATGGGAAGAACTGCAAAGTTTTGCTGAAAAGAATCACCCAGATAAAGTTTTAGCAGGCAGTTGCATTGATCTTATTAATGACAATGTGATGTCTCACTATAGACAAGTGTTACAAAGAAGGAAAAAATAATCTTTAAGAAAAACAATTAGAAAATCATGCTGTGAGCCAGAAGTAGGTCCTAGAGGTATGCAGGCAAAATGTGCCAGAGTGTATTCCCCCCAGAGAAGTCATCACTGCCTGATGTTATAATTGAAGGAGACTCCCCTTCGAAACAATAACACCTCTTCTCCAACCCCCTCCTCACCCCTCTACCATATGCCAACAGGAGTCATCAGTAAGTAATAACTTATACATACTTTTGTAGTGAAGATTTGGGTGAATTAGGTATAAAATTTACTTTGAAGTGAAGTTTTTGGGGAGTCAGGAATGGATTAATTAATTTCCTATTATTTCTTATGGGGAAATTCGCTTCGGTTTTCAAATTTTTGGGTTACGAACAGTTTCCAGGAACAAATTAAATTCGTAAACCGAGGTGCCCCTGTACTTCGGTCTCTGATAGGATTTTCTTGTCCTTCCTTTCTTGGTTGTTCCAGGACGTCATCTTATGCCGAATACTGTCGCCTCGTATCGTGCGGCACTGGCTCCGCCATTGCCGCTCGATATGAGGCGACAGTTTGATACAAACTGTATCGAACTTTAGTATCGATCGTATCGAACTTTAGTATCGATCGTATCGAACTTTAGTATCGATCGTATCGAACTTTAGTATCGATCGTATCGAACTTTAGTATCGATCGTATCGAACTATTGATTCGTATCAAACTTTTGTTCGATGCGAACTAAACAGCCACCTGCATATTTCTATTGATTTTGCCTGCTCCAGCTTGTGTTCGGTATTGATGTTACTTTTGCCCCATTCCGTAAGCTGTCTCATACATTGTTTCACCTCCGGCCTGCTCATGCACCTCCTAAACTGTCCTGGTCTTTGGACCGGGTGCTCTCTTTTTCTCTCTTCTCCTCGGTTTGTTGTGGTCCATTTGGGTTCAGGATTGTTTTTCTAAGGTTCTTTTCCTGTTGGCATTGGCCTCTGGGGGTCGGGTTGGAGAGCTTCATGCTCTCCTCCGGTACAGAGGTTTCTGCTCCTTCTGTCCTAGTGGTAGGTTTGTTCGGTTGCAGCCATCTCCTTTTCTGGCAAAGAATGAGACTGCTGCTGTCCGGAGGGGTCCTTGGGTTGTTGCTTGTTGGTCAGGCTGGGGGTGCATCATGTGTTGTGTCCGGTTGCGGCTCTCACCCGTTATCTACGTGCTACAGCTTCAGTGGCCGGAAATGTGCTCTGGGTTGACCCGGTTTCCCTCCTTCCCTGTTCCCGGGCTCGGGTTTCTTGGGTTATCTGCAGTTACGTCTAGCCAGTCTGTGATCTATCCCCGTGCCCACGACGTTAGTAAGTTTGAGGCTTTGGCGGCCATCTTTGGCAACATGTCTTTGGTTGACATTCAGGCAAGGGGTTTTCAGAGGTCAAACAGAGTCCTGCCCGCTCACTACCTTGACAGTGTCCCTGGACCTGGTAGGGCCTGCGTTGCATTGGGTCGGTGGTTGCAGCCAGTTGTCTCTGCTTCGCCTTGAGGAGTGAGGACTGACCGCTTCCCTGGGTAAGTCTGTGTTTTTCCTTATCTTTGGGTAGTTAGTTCTGGGGAGCCGATGGGGCTTCCCCCCCAGAAAACCAGTGTTGAATGTAATGAAACGTCATTTTCTGGGTGAGACCCAGAGACTCCCTGGCATCCCTCCCTCCTCCGGTCGGCAGTGTTTTCACGTGTTTTTGACATCCAGCCTAAGAACTGCCGGTTGGATCACCAGCACGAGTGTCTGTGGCTCCCCCTTTTCCCTCCCGGGAAGGGGGGGGGGGGGTTGTGCAGTCAGTGGCACAGCAATGTGATGATGTCTTGATTGTTAACCACTTAACTGCGCCAGTCGAGTATTCTCGGTTGGCAAGAAACTGCGCCAACCGAGAAAACTCTTTTTGATTTTTCCCTACCTATTCTAAATATGTGCAAGGTTGGTTGTGTATGAAATGGACTCTTAGGACCTCCAGTGAGAGGCAGCCATCTTGGAAAAAAATCCCAGAATGCCCTAGGGCTGCTGGCTGGATTAGTAATGAATGAGCACCATGGGTGGCACACGCGCCTCTGGCTCCCAAACATCTGCCCGATGCAGAGTTGAAAAATAGCACTCTGTCAGTGAAATTCAAACCTTATTGATTGAAGAACATAAGGGTCATAATATTGGTGAAGCTAGGCGCAATAAGGACCTAACACAGAGGTCGGATGCAAGTGATACAGCACCTATGAGGATGATACAGCGAGCGTATCCAGTTGTAGCTCTGAGCGTCATCCTTGCAATCCTATGCTATCTCCAATTTATTTAGATGATACATAGATGAATCGCTTTCTGCGTTCAGTGATGATGCATCTGATACAATTAGCATAGATGAACAGTGTTTAGCAGGTTCCTGCTAAATACTGTTCATGAAAAACACTGTAATGAAGTGTTTAGCAGGTTCTATGGTGGTGTTTTCCAAAGATATTTTCAAGAATAGCTGAATCTCTTCTTGACTGATGGACACTCTTTGAGGCTAGCTGAATCTCTTTTTGACTGACGAACACTCTTTGAGGGAAGCTGAATCTCTTCCTGTGTAGGACCATAAAAAGCGATCTTTTCAAGACTACCTTACAAATTGGTCTTTTCCTATAATCTTTTCAGTTCTACCTTATGCTTTACAAGCTTGGGTACATACAACCTACAGGTACTAAAGCCAAGGGTGTACGTGAGTGCGTTATTTGCAAGCACACAGAATGAAGAAACTGGAAGCGAAAATTTATCTGTACCTGGTGCAAAGAAAGTGCAGTCGCGCTGTGCACCATGGACTACTTCGTTGATTATTACTCACTTTGGAAGTACTGAGTAATTACCTAAGTGTAATTACCTAAGTGTAGTTACAGGATGAGAGCTACGCTCGTGGTGTCCCGTCTTCCCAGCACTCTTTGTCATATAACGCTTTGAAACTACTGACGGTCTTGGCCTCCACCACCTTCTCACTTAACTTGTTCCAACCGTCTACCACTCTATTTGCGAAGGTGAATTTTCTTATATTTCTTCGGCATCTGTGTTTAGCTAGTTTAAATCTATGACCTCTTGTTCTTGAAGTTCCAGGTCTCAGGAAGTCTTCCCTGTCGATTTTATCAATTCCTGTTACTATTTTGTACGTAGTGATCATATCACCTCTTTTTCTTCTGTCTTCTAGTTTTGGCATATTTAATGCTTCTAACCTCTCCTCGTAGCTCTTGCCCTTCAGTTCTGGGAGCCACTTAGTAGCATGTCTTTGCACCTTTTCCAGTTTGTTGATGTGCTTCTTAAGATATGGGCACCACACAACAGCTGCATATTCTAGCTTTGGCCTAACAAAAGTCATGAACAATTTCTTTAGTATATCGCCATCCATGTATTTAAATGCAATTCTGAAGTTAGAAAGCATTGCATAGGCTCCTTGCACAATATTCTTTATGTGGTCCTCAGGTGATAGTTTTCTATCTAGAACCACTCCTAGATCTCTTTCTTTATCAGAATTCTTTAAAGAATTCTCACATAATATATAGGTTGTGTGGGGTCTATGTTCTCCTATTCCACATTCCATAACATGACATTTATTAACATTAAATTCCATTTGCCAAGTGGTGCTCCATATACTTATTTTGTCCAGGTCTTCTTGAAGGGCATGACAATCATCTAAATTTCTTATCCTTCCTATTATCTTAGCATCATCAGCAAACATGTTCATATAATTCTGTATACCAACTGGTAGATCATTTATGTACACAATAAACATCACTGGTGCAAGAACTGAACCCTGTGGTACTCCACTTGTGACATTTCTCCATTCCGATACATTGCCTCTGATTACTGCCCTCATTTTTCTATCAGTCAGAAAATTTTTCATCCATGATAGAAGCTTACCTGTCACCCCTCCAATATTTTCCAGTTTCCAGAACAACCTCTTATGTGGAACTCTGTCGAAAGCCTTTTTTAGGTCCAGATAGATGCAGTCAACCCAACCATCTCTTTCCTGTAATATCTCTGTGGCTCGATCATAGAAACTGAGTAAATTCGATACACAGGATCTTCCAGATCGAAAACCATACTGTCTGTCTGATATTATATCATTTCTCTCCAGGTGTTCTACCCATTTAGTTTTGATTAGCTTTTCCAATACTTTCACTATTACACTTGTCAATGATACAGGTCTATAATTGAGGGGGTCTTCCCTGCTGCCACTTTTGTAGATTGGAACTATGTTAGCCTGTTTCCACCCGTCTGCTACGATTCCTGTACACAGGGATGCCTGAAAGATCAGGTGAAGTGGAATGCTGAGTTCAGATGCACATTCTCTCAGAACCCATGGTGAAACGCCATCTGGGCCAGCTGCTTTGTTCTTACCGAGCTCCTTGAGCATTTTTTCCACTTCGTCTCTAGACACCTCTATGTGTTCTATGTTGTTCTCTGGAATTCTTACTGTGTCTGGTTCTCTGAAGATTTCATTTTGTACAAACACACTTTGGAACTTTTCATTTAATGTTTCACACATTTCCTTTTCATTTTCCGTGAATCTGTTTCCCATTTTCAACCTCTGGATATTATCCTTTACCTGCAATTTGTTGTTTATGAATTTGTAGAATAGGCCCGGTTCTGTTTTACATTTATCTGCTATCCCTTTTTCAAAATTTCTTTCTGCCTCTCTCCTTACTGCTGTATAGTTGTTTCTCGCATCTTTGTATCGCTGGTATGTTTGGGGGTTTGGCCTCTTCCTATACTGATTCCATTTTTGTGTCTTTTGGTCTCTTGCCCTCTCACAATTTCTGTCGAACCAATCCTGTTTTCTGGCCCTGCATCTCTGTTTTGGTATGAATGTTTGTGTGCCTTCCTCGTATAGTTTTAAAAATTTGGCATACATTTCATTTACTTCCCTGCCTAGCAACAATTCTGTCCAATTACACTCATTAAAAAAATTTCGAAGTTCCCCATAGTTGCCTCTCCTTAAATCGAGTTTATCAACTGTTTCAATGTCCCCATTTTCTTCTAGATGATATCTTAAAGCATATTTAATGTCTAACAGGACGTGATCACTCTTTCCCAAGGGAGGAAGGTACTGGATGTCAAAAATCTCTTCTTCTTTCCTGGTGAATACTAGATCCAGTACTGACGGTACATCTCCTTCCCTCATTCTTGTGGCTTGCTTTATGTGTTGATACAAGAATGTCTCCAGAATGAGGTTCACAAATCTGCATGTCCAAAAGTCCTCCGTTCTTGCTTCATAGGCCTCCCAGTCTATTGCTCTAAAGTTGAAGTCCCCCAGTATCAACAGTCGTGATTTATCTTTATCTGCTTGTACAATAATATCTCTCATGACCATTATGAGGCCCTCTCGTTTGTCATCCAAACTTGAGTGTGTAATTCAGTGTGTTACTGTGTAAATAGTGTGTGAAACAATGAAACTGTACATATTATAATTTTAGTGAATTTTTAACAAGTAATATTTTGACAATAAATATTTATTGTGGACACATTACTGACACATGTATCACAGTTCCATGGAACATTATGAATGTTCTACTGTATACATATTGTAAAGGACACAAATGTGCATCATATACAATAAAAAAAAAAAAATTAAACCGCATTGGAAATACATAGAACAAATAATTAAAAATATATTTGTGGCAACACCCGGTGCTTGAATGGCCCACGCGACCGTGTCTGGGCAATTCATGCACGGGCGACCAGGTCCTGATGACATCACAGCGCACCGTGTCCACGTCCCCACAGCCAAAGTAAGTGGAATTTGGTATTTATTTTTACATAGACATGTTCAGGGAAGGGAATTTATCATTTTATGAAGAAAAAATAATTTTTTGGGAACACTTTATTTCATGCGCACAGGGGGAATTTCACAATAAACTCGGTGCAGCACAGTGGTTAATTTTCATTGGGAAGTTCTGTCCACTCGTTCGGCTTTTGGTAGCAATATTTTCACCAGAATACGGATTTGTTTTGGGGCGCCTATCTTTTTGGGTTTCAGACCTGGTCGATGACAGACATGGAATGCTTCCAACCATACGGGGGTTTCTATAGGCCATTACTCCTCGTGCCTCTCTTAGGAGGACCAGGTTCTTGTTCGTGGTCTCCAGTTGGCAAGAACTCCATGCACTTTGATTCCAGAAAGCTAATACAGTGGTACCTCGGAATGCGATTGTCCCTGTATGCGAGATTTTCGGAAGGCGAGGTGTATTTACTCCAAAAATTTGTCTCGGAAGGCGATGGTTACTTCGGGAGGCGAGTTTGAACGCGAGTTTGTTGATACGCGTACAGCCGACCTAGCGCGTGGTCGTTCGGCGATCGTCGCCCCTCTGCCCTGCTGCCCCTCAGTTCACCATTGTCTCGCGCTCAGTGACTACCCCCACATCAATTCTTGTCGTGGATTTTCAGTGTTTTGTTGGATTTTTGGTGATTTGTCTATACAATTTGTTATTATATATCTCACCATGAGTCCCAAGAAAGCCAGTGGTAAGGATTAAGGCCAGAAAGCTCATGTGAGGATGACAATAGAGGAGAAACAAGAGATCATTCGGAAGCATGAGAACGGTACACGTGTTGTTGATCTTTGTAGGCAGTACAAGAAAGCGACATCAACAATATGCACTATACTTAAGAAGAAAAATAAGATTATGAGTGCTAATGTGGCAAAAGGAGTAAGAACATTAACGACACAAAGACCACAAATACTTGAAGAAGTGGAAAAGTTGTTATTAATTTGGATACACGACAAGGAGTTGAGGGGTGATAGTGTTTCGGAGGCCATTATTTGTGAGAAAGCCAGGGTGTTGCACGAAGACCTTCTAAAGAAGACCCCTGCAACGAGTGATGCAGATAAGAAAGAGTTTAAGGCAAGCAGGGGCTGGTTTGAAAAATTTAGAAAGAGAAGTGGTATCCATAGTGTTACAAGGCATGGGGAGGCAGCCAGCTCAGACAAACCAGCCGCTGGACAATTTATTGACGAATTTAAAGAGTTTGCAGAGACTGGGGAATACCTACCGCAACAAGTGTTTAATTGTGACGAAACAGGACTGTTTTGGAAAAGAATGCCTAAGAGGACATACATTACCAAGGAGGAAAAATCCTTGCCTGGACACAAGCCTATGAAAGATAGGTTTATGCTTGTGCTGTGTTCAAATGCGAGTGGCGATTTGAAAATTAAACCCTTGCTAGTGTATCATTCTGAAAATCCAAGGGTTTTCAAACAGTATAATGTGCAGAAAACCCGTTTGTCTGTGATGTGGAAGTCTAATAAAAAAGCATGGGTCACTAGGCTTATTTTTTCGGAGTGGGTGAATGAAGTGCTGTGCCCTGCCATAGAAAAATATCTGCAGGAGAAACAATTGCCACTCAAAGCCGTGCTTCTCCTTGACAATGCTCCTGCTCATCCTCCAGGCTTGGAAGATGATTTGATGCCTCAATACAATAAATTCCTCACAGTTAAATTCCTTCCTCCTAACACCACTCCTCTAATTCAGCCTATGGACCAGAAAATCATAGCGAATTTTAAGAAACTGTATGAAAGGGCACTTTTCCGGAAATGTTTTGAAGTGACTGAAGCCACAAACCTCACCCTCAAAGAGTTCTGGAGAGAGCATTTTAACATTTTTAGTGCTTTAAAACTCGTTGACAAAGCCTGGCAAGAAGTGACTCAAAGAACCCTGATCTCTGGCTGGAGAAAATTGTGGCCTGAAGGTGTGAGAGAACTAGACTTTGAGGGGTTTGAGCCTATAAATGATGCGCCTATTGTTGAGGAAATTGTTAGTCTAGGCCAGCAAATGGGCTTGGAATTGGATGGTGATGATGTGGAGGAGTTGGTGGAAGAACACAACGAAGAACTGACCACCGAAGAACTCCTAGCCCTTCAACAGGAACAGCAAGCCAACACAGCAGCGAATGATTCTGCAGTGGAGGAGGAGGTGGCAGCAGCACCAACAGCACCAGCGAATGTCCCTTCTGCAGTAATTAAGAAGGTGTGTCAGATGTGGGAAGAGATTCAAACAACTATTGAACATACTCACCCAGACAAAGCTGTAGTAGGCCATTGTCTTAATCTTTTCAATGACAATGTGATGCCTTACTACAGAGAGAGCTTGCGAAGAAGGGAAAAGCAAGCTTCCATGGACAAATTTGTGGTGAGGAAATCGAGCAGTGAGCCTCAACCAGGACCTAGTGGCACTCAGGTTAAACGTCCCAGGGAGAGCACACCAGAAAGGTCCTCACTGCCTGATGTGATTATGGAAGGGGACTCCCCTTCCAAACAGTAACTCCTCTCCTCCTCCCCCCTCCTCCCCCCTCCTCACCATCTTCCATACGCCTACAGCACTCGACAGTAAGGTAAGTAATAACTGGAACATAGTTTTGTAGGTTTATTTAGATGAATTAGGTAAATTAGGTATAAAAATTTAGTTTGATGTGGGGTTTTTGGGGTAGTCAGGAACGGATTAATTCATTTCCCTTTATTTCTTATGGGGAAATTAACTTCGGAATGCGAGTTTTCGGAAGGCGAGGCGTCTCCAGGAACGGATTAAACTCTTATTCTGAGGTATGCCTGTAGTTACTATATCAGCCTGGATAGCTCCGGTAGCCTACAGGTTTCACCCAGAAAATGGCATTTCATTACATTCAACTTTTTTTTATATTTTTTTTTTTTTGCCAAACTTCCACGCCCTATAGCAGCCAAAATATACCCCTTACAATTTGTTTAATATTTTTCCCATGATCAGGGAACACAAATTAACACTTTCATAAGACAATTTTGCTGTTGTTGTTTCTTGTACCTAAGTATGATGCAGGCTATAATTGCAGCAGCCCAGGGGTTAAGAATAAGAACCACCAGTGCATCCCCCCAGCCAAACTGCTGCTAACCCAGGCCACGACACAACTTCCCTTGACTCACCCAAAGCAAGGGCACCTCAAGTGAGGATCTCAAAGAGAGCAACCCCCAAACACACTAGAGAAGAAACACCAAACACATGCTCCCTAGTGTGCTCCTTGCATACTATGGAGCACAGGGAAGGAAGTCCTAAGCACATGCAGCTCCACACACTAAATGCCAGGCTCACACTACACAACTCTTTACGCAAAAACACCACAAAGGCAAAGTCCCGAAAGTACTTAGCTAAAAAAACAGTGGAGCCTGCACCACAGAGGCACGAGCTGGGAACCTTTCAGCAGTCATATAGTTTTAACCACAGAGTAAGAACCAAGGGCTCAAGCTCTTAATGAGTATGGGCTCCTTCAGTCAAACCCCCCCCCCCCCCCCCCCCCCTCCATCCCTGAATGTGTAGGAGAGTTGGGATTTTTCCCATCTGTTTTCAGGTGGGAAAAATATCCCACCTATTTTCATTATACCTGTTTTCATTATACTTTCTGGATGCCTTCCTCAGTGATGTGATGGATTATCATCTTCCCCCTGCACCTCTTTGAGGGGAGGCCAGGTTCTGGTTCTGACCCCCAGTAGGCCTAAGAAATCCATGGCTGATGCAACCTAGTAGTTGGAAGCTATGTCAGCAAGATGATTCAGGGAGCCACAAAGGGCTCCTCCCAGAAAGCTGAAGCAGACGGAAATGGACAAGCAGCAGGATGGGTCTGGCTAATGGCTACTGAAGTTCACCTCAAACATTTGCAAAATAATGAGCAAGAGTCAGGACCTCCAAATTATGAGCTGACTGTATTCACCAAGTGAAGGGTATTGAGGGAGTTGAATGCACTTGGAGTGATAGTAGTTGCTATTTCTATTGATTTAAATGTATACTGTATGTATATATATATATATATATATATATATATATATATATATATATATATATATATATATATATATATATATATATATATATATATATATATATATATATATATATATATATATATATATATATATATATATATATATATATATATATATATATATATATATATATATATATATATATATATATATATATATATATATATATATATATATATATATATATATATATATATATATATATATATATATATATATATATATATATATATATATATATATATATATATATATATATATATATATATATATATATATATATATATATATATATATATATATATATATATATATATATATATATATATATATATATATATACATACATACATACATACATACATACATATATATATATATATACATACTTGAACTCTTGGGGTTTATGAAATCATGAAGCTAATTATTGATGATGAACATTTAGACCAAAGGTCAAGCACAGGAACCCAAAGGTTATTCAGTGCCAGTTGATTATTGGTAATGAGGCCTAATTAAAGAGCTGAAGTTTACTCCCCACAGTTACATGCAAACAATTAGATGAGTGCATATAATCAAACACATGCATGCATTACACTGCTTTATTTTTGGTGCAAGAAATTTAAACTCGAGTGTGATAAGGTGCTGCATCATTAGTGGATGTAATTCCCACCACAGAGTCTGACACTATGCAACTTTGTGCCTCTCTCAATGTTAATGATTCCAAATTTCTGAACAGTGCATCATTGTCTAACTAAAAGCAAATATTAAAAAAAAATTGTATATACTGTACATCATTGTATATACTGTACTGTACATATACATACATTCATACATACTGCATATCCTGTATATATATATATACATACTATACATACAGTATATACATAGATACTGTACATACAGTATGTATATACATACATACTGTACATACAATATATATATGTATACAGTATGTATATACATACATACTGTACATACAATATATATACACATACTGTACATACAGTATATACATGCATACATACTGTACATACAGTATATACATACTGTACATACAGTATATACATGCATACATACTGTACATGCAGTATATACATACTGTACATGCAGTATATACATACTGTACATACTGTACATGCAGTATATACATACTGTACATACAGTATACACATACTGTACATACAGTATACACATACTGTACATACAGTATACACATACTGTACATACAGTATACACATACTGTACATACAGTATACACATACTGTACATACAGTATACACATACATACTGTACATGCAGTATATACATACTGTACATGCAGTATATACATACTGTACATGCAGTATATACATACTGTACATGCAGTATATACATACTGTACATACAGTATACACATACTGTACATACAGTATACACATACATACTGTACATACAGTATATACTTACATACTGTACATACGGTATGCACATACTGTACATACAGTATATACATACATACTGTACATACAGTATACATACACACACACACACATATATATATATATATATATATATATATATATAATGTCGTACCTAGTAGCCAGAACGCAATTCTCAGCCTACTATGCAAGGCCCAATTTGCCTAATAAGCCAAGTTTTCATGATTTAATGTTTTTTCGGCTACCTAACCTAACCTAACTTTTTCGGCTACCTAACCTAACCTAACTTTTTCGGCTACCTAACCTAACCTAACCTATAAAGATAGGTTAGGTAGGGTTGGTTAGGTTCGGTCATATATCTATGGTAATTTTAACTCCAATAAAAGAAAATTGACCTCATACATAATGAAATGGGTAGCTTTATCATTTCCTGAGAAAAAAATTAGAGAAAATATATTAATTCAGGAAAACTTGGCTCATTAGGCAAATCGGGCCTTGCATAGTAGGCTGAGAAGTGCGTTCTGGCTACTAGGTACGATATATATATATATATATATATATATATATATATATATATATATATATATATATACTATGTCGTACATAGCCAGAACGCACTTCTCGGCCTACTATGCAAGGCCCGATTTGCCTAATAGGCTGAGTGATTTTCTTTATTTTCAATCAATTGTTTCCAATTGGTTAATTTTAAATAATATTCTTATATTAAAACAAATTATTTAATTAGTTATGTTAGTTTAGGTTAGGTTAAGATAGGTTAGGTATATATATATATATATATATATATATATATATATATATATATATATATATATATATATATATATATATATATATATATATAACTGAAAACTCACACCCCAGAAGTGACTCGAACCCATACTCTCAGGAGCAACGCAACTGGTATGTACCAGACGCCTTAATCCACTTGACCATCACGACCGGACAAAATGAGGTGATAGCCGAGGCTATTTGAACCACCCCACCGCCGGCACTCGGAAGTGCCGGCGGCACTCCGAGTGCCGGCGGTGGGGTGGTTCAAATAGCCTCGGCTATCACCTCATTTTGTCCGGTCGTGATGGTCAAGTGGATTAAGGCGTCTTGTACATACCAGTTGCGTTGCTCCTGGGAGTATGGGTTCGAGTCACTTCTGGGGTGTGAGTTTTCAGTTGCATATTGTCCTGGGGACCATTCAGGCTTGTTCGCATATATATATATATATAATATATATATTGTTAAATATGACCGAAAAAGTAAGATTAATAATTCTAACACAAATTTTCTCAATATTTCTTATGTTTCTCTTTACTGTCATATATGTCATTACTAATATATATATATATATATATATATATATATATATATATATATATATATATATATATATATATATATATATATATATATATATATATATATATATATATGTCGTACCTAGTAGCCAGAACGCACTTCTCAGCCTACTATGCAAGGCCCGATTTGCCTAATAAGCCAAGTTTTCATGAATAAATTGTTTTTCGACTACCTAACCTAACCTAACCTAACTTTTTCGGCTACCTAACCTTACCTAACCTATAAAGATAGGTTAGGTTAGGTAGGGTTGGTTAGGTTTGGTCATATATCTACGTTAATTTTAACTCCAATAAAATCAAATTGACCCCGTACATAATGAAATGGGTAGCTTTATCATTTCATAAGAAAAAAATTAGAGAAAATATATTAAGTCAGGAAAACTTAGCTTATTAGGCAAATCGGGCCTTGCAAAGTAGGCTGAGAAGTGCGTTCTGGCTACTAGGTACGACATATATATATATATATATATATATATATATTCACTTACTGTACATAAATATACAGTATATTACTTTGACATATAGAAATTCATTTTTGTATAGTGGGTAGATACTTTTACTGTAATCATATTTTTCATTATTTGCTTATTTACAGTATGTAATTCTTTAAAATATTTGATAATGTGTCATTTGTTTTGTTTGTAGTTCTTAAAAATAATTGTCTAAATAATTGATAGCAGCAGAGATTTATAGATAGCAACTTATTCATCTACCTGAATAAGTTGACCATGTTTGTCTTTTCTGGTATTCAGAGTTGGGTAGTGTACAGTGTGTACCAAACCAAGACCAGCCAGTCATCTCTCAACTTTTAAAAAGCTTTTTCACATTTAGAGATAATGTAATATATTGGTTAGGTGAGGGGATATGCAACCTATTATTCGGTGTCAGTTGATGATTGGTTATGAGGCCGACCTAAAGAGTTGAAGTTCAGTGCCTGGATTTAAAGTTCAGTTTACCCTGGATAAATGGTTCACTGCAGTACAGTACATAACTCAAGGTAGTTACCCTGTATGCTCTGCTTTATTATCCTTTGTATTTAGTGATCTTGGTCCCTTACAGTTGCTTTGCTCTAATTTCAAATTTTATACTGCATATTGTGTCGATATCTCTTGATATGAATTCCCACATTCCTAATTTGTGTTTTTTAATATTACTTCTTTTGGAATGAATTTTAAAGTATCACACTTGGTAAAAGATAAGATAATGTACATTAAATTTACACATACCGTCCAATTTTCAAAACTGCTAAGGAAATGCTTTAGATATGAGAAATTTGCTGTGGTAGTCTTTAATGTTTTCATAATGCAATTCTATCCTTTGGGTAGGAAACCTGTAGTATTTGCATTTATTTGACAAAATTATTTTAGCATTGGCATATGGTTCACACGAGTTCTAAAGAATAAGTTAATTGAACATACATTAGCTGCATTGATGTGTTTCCATGCAATCATGTCTGTTAAGGTGTTTTTGTTAAGAGGTGGGCTTAAACAGCATCAAGTTCTTTGCTCAGTTAGTCATTGCTTAAACAAGGTTAGAACTTCCTCTCTTAATGAAATGTATATACACTACTTTTGATTTTCTGCAACTTTTATTGAATTAGATATACAGAGCACCACTTGGTTTCCGAACTTTAGTTATCCGAAACTTCCAGTTTCCCGATTGGGGTTGGGGAGTCCTGCTACCCTAACAAAGTTCGGGTAGGAAGGGGTCCGCCAAGCGTCACGCCGGCTTGTGGTGGTGGGTGGGAGATGGTCCAGTTTGCCCACTGTGACTTCACAGATTCACGGCCTATTATTCCTATTATTTTGAATTGTCATAAGGCTGGAATGTTCATTCTGTGCTTTTGTTTTACATATCTGCACAATCAAGAAACATCTGTGCACCATGTTGGCTCCAAATGCACCCATTGCGTCAGTGATGGCTGGCTGGTGGGTGGATGGACGATGGAGCTTAGGTGGGAGGCAGTATGAATGAGGGGGGGGGGGGAGAGAATCAGTGAGAGAGGGGGAGAGAGAGATGCTAGGAGGGAGGGGGAGGTAGGGAGAGATGTTAGGAGGTAGGGAGAGATGCTAAGAGGGAGGGGGAGGTAGGGAGAGATGCTAGGAGGTAGGCAGGAAGGGATGGAAGTAGTGAGAATTAGGAAGGGAAAGGCAGGCTGGCAGGCACAGGCAGGCAGACAGGCAGGCAGGCAGGCAGGCAGGCTAGCTTGCAGGCAGGGAGTGAGTGGTAGTCACGCGGTTGAACCGCGTGACCTTGAGAGATGGGATGTAGGGGGGCGGGTGGTTTGTTGGTGGTGGGGGTGAGACCGGCTCATTCCCGAAGATAAGCCTAACACACACTACCCGTTAGCATGATGGCAGGGGGGGAGGCAGGCTGGCTGGAAAGGAAGCAGGCTGGCAGGCAGGCAGGCAGGCAGGCAGGCTGGCTGGCAGGCAGGCTGGCTGGCAGGCTGGGAAGGAGGCAGGCTGGCAGGCTGGCTGGCAGGCTGGGAAGGAGGCAGGCTGGCAGGCTGGGAAGGAGGCAGGCTGGCAGGCTGGGGAGGCAGGCTGGCAGGCTGGGAAGGAGGCAGGCAGGCAGGTTGGGAAGGAGGCAGGCTGGGAAGGAAGCAGGCTGGCAGGCAGGCTGGCTGGCAGGCTGGGAAGGAGGCAGGCTGGGAAGGAAGCAGGCTGGGAAGGAGGCAGGCTGGGAAGGAGGCAGGCTGGGAAGGAGGCAGGCTGGGAAGGAAGCAGGCTGGCAGGCTGGGAAGGAGGCAGGCTGGGAAGGAGGCAGGCTGGGAAGGAAGCAGGCTGGCAGGCTGGGAAGGAGGCAGGCTGGGAAGGAGGCAGGCTGGGAAGGAAGCAGGCTGGGAAGGAAGCAGGCTGGGAAGGAGGCAGGCAGGCTGGGAAGGAGGCAGGCTGGGAAGGAGGCAGGCTGGCAGGCTGGGAAGGAGGCAGGCAGGGAAGGAGGCAGGCTGGCAGGCTGGGAAGGAGGCAGGCTGGCAGGCTGGGAAGGAGGCAGGCTGGCAGGCTGGGAAGGAGGCAGGCAGGCAGGAAGCGATATATGGGTGTTGAAGTGAACTGTGAACCACGTGACCTTTGAGAGTGTGTGTGTGCGTGTATGGGTTTGGGGTGGGGGGTGGGGGTGGTGTGTCGGTGGTGGGGGGAGAGGGGGAGGTGTGTCGGTGGTGGGGGGAGAGGGGGAGGTGTGTCGGTGGTGGGGGGAGAGGGGGAGGTGTGTCGGTGGTGGGGGGAGCGGGGGAGGTGTGTTGGTGGTGGGGGAGGGACCGGCTGACTCCGTAAGCCTAACCACACTCCATAGACCTGTGACCCAGATTTGTTTCTTAAATGTACAGTACATCATCGTATATTTTAGGCAGGATGTGCCTGCAGGCTGGCAGGAAACATCCAGAGGATGTTTGCCAGACGTCTTAATAATCAGTTAGGAACAATTAAGGACTTTTATAAAGCGGATCAGGACTTCACTTATTGATGAGTACAAACAAAACACGGTCGCATTTACGCCATGAACCTGACGATTTTTTTCCCTAGAGTTTTTTTCATAAATTTGTCGGAAAAATTTCTTTTTACATTTCTAGTTTATTTTTTCCCCTCTATTTCTCGTATACGAACTTACATGTTAACCGACGGGTCTCGTCCCCAAGGGGTTCGGAAACCAAGTGGTGCTCTGTATATTTAGTTCTTTGGAACTGGAATATATGTAGATTTAGTTCTGAAGGTAAATGAGGTAGCAGATTCTTTGGTTTATTACTACTTAGCATTTATATAGTACTGTACTAAATGATTTTGCAAAGTAGCTTGCATGTTTTTTTTTAAATACAGTATGTGACTTTTAGAAGTATTCATAGAAAAACCTGGATTTTGAATATCTGGGCGAGCAGGTAGCTAGGGTCCAAGACTTGCATGCCTCATGTCTTTATGTTGTTGAATTGCTTTATGTACATATGCATAAATCTGCTATATAATAAATATAGCTACATTCTGTCCATTGCCATTTTAGATCTTAATATTGTGGATTGTTTAGTGTTTATATTGTTGGAGGAGAGTTAACAGACTTGATATATTTCTGGATATAGTAGTGTAGTAGCATATGCAGAGTGGTGTGTGTGTGTTGTTGTTGTTGCAAGCTCCTACCTCTTCTAGTAACTGCTTGTCACATTTACAATACTCTACTTTATAATTTAATATGTAACACTAAGGATAAGTATGCAGTTGGCAAGTTACTGGATTCAAATTTAAATTTGTAGCTGATATTTTGTGACGTGTGTATATCACTGATATACATGGCAATGCTTTGGAAGCTAATTAGGATGACTGGCATGCCTGGTGCCCATGTTATCACAACACTGGGGGGGATGTTGTTTGCCTCTAGTCATAGTTTTCTTCCTTCACACTGATCTGTATTCAGTGTTGCAGTCATGATATTAATTTGCATATATTGGGTGTGTGTGTAATTACAGGATGCGACTACACTCGTGGTGTCTTGTCTTCCCAGCACTCTTTTGTCATATAACGCTTTGAAATTACTGATGGTTTTGGCCTCCACCACTTTCTCACCTAACTTGTTTCAACCATCTACCTGTTTGCGAAAGTGAATTTTCTTATACTGTATTTCTTTGGCAGCTTTGTTTATTTAGCTTAAATATATGACCTTTTGTTCTTGAAGTTCCAGGTCTCAGGATTTCTTCCCTATCAATTTTATTGATTCTCGTTATCATTTTATACATAGTAATCATATAGCCTTTTCTTCTATCTTCTAGTTTTGGCATATTTAATGCCTCTAACCTCTCCTTGTAGCCCTTGTCCTTCAGTTCTAGGAGCCATTTAGTTGCATGTCTTTGCACCATTTCCAGTTTGTTGATGTGCTTAAGATATGGGCACTATACAACCGCTGCATATTCCAGCTTTGGTCTAACAAAATTCATGAACATTTTCTTTAGTATTTCGCCATCCATGTATTTAAAAGCAGTTCTGAAGTTAGAAAGCGTAGTATAGGCTCCTTGCACAACGTTCTTTATGTGGTCCTCGGGTGATAGTTTTCTATCTAGGACCACCACTTACCTTGAGATGGTTTCAGAGGCTTAGCGTCCCCGCGGCCCAGTCCTCGACCAGGCCTCCTCGTTGCTGGACTGGTCAACCAGGCTGTTGGATGCAGCTGCTCGCAGCCTGACGTATGAGTCACAGCCTGGTTGATCAGGTATCCTTTGGAGGTGCTTATCAAGTACTCTCTTGAACACTGTGAGGGGTCGGCCAGTTATGCCCCTTATGTGTAGTGGAAGCGTGTTGTACAGTCTAGGGCATCTGATGTTCATAGAGTTCTGCCTCAGTGTACCTATTGCACCTCTGCTTTTCAACGGGGAGGGGAGGGGGGGAATTCTGCACATCCTGCCATGCCTTCTGGTCTTATGTAGTGTTATTTCTGTGTGCAGGTTTGGGACTAGCCCTTCTAATATTTTCTACGTGTAAATTATTATGTATTTCCCCCTAGATCTCTTTCTTTATCAGAATTATTTAAAGATTTCTAATAATTTATAGATTGTGTGGGGTCTATGTTCTTCTATTCTACATTCCATAACATGGCATTTATTCACATTAAATTCCATTTGCCCCATTACTGAACTGAACCCATTAAATTTATTACACAGGATCTTCCGGATTGAAAACCATACTGTCTGTGTTGTTATATACTTTTCTCCAGGTGTTCTACCCCATTTAGTTTTAATTTTTTTTTCCAATATTTTGATTATTACACTTGTCAATGATACAAGCCTTAATTGAGGGGGTCTTCCCTGCTGCCACTTTTGTAGATTGGAACTATGAAAGCCTTTTTCCACACATCTACTTGGACTTTTGTACACAGAAATGCCTAAAAAATCAGCTGAGGTGGAATGCTGAGCTCAGGTGCACATTGTCTCAGAACCCATGGTGAAACTCCATCTGGACCAACTGCTTTGTTCTTACTTAGCTCCTTGAGCATTTTCTGGGGGCAGACCCTCTGGCTCCCTGGAGCTATCCATGGCTGATATGGATACCCTAACTATTTTGCATCAGTCGATGTGGGTGGAGTTCTAGGCCTACTGGGGACTACGAGCCAGAACCTGGCCCCCTCACAGAGGCACAAGGAGCAATGGCCCATAGAAATGCATATGTCATTTGGAGCATTCTATATCTGCCATCGCTTACCTGTTTTGTTTTGTGGTGCTTACATTTCAGGACCCAGAAAGGTAAGCGCCACAAAACAAACCCCTATTCAGGTTAACAACAAAAATCGTCATACGAGTGGACAAAACTTCCCAAAAGAAAAACGAGCAAACAAGCATAACATCACATGAGCCGTGCCACATGTTTGCGCAGCTTCCCCCCTTCCTGGTATGGGTAAAAAAAAAAAAAAATTACGACTCAATGACCGGCAGTCAAAGTTTCACGGAAAAAATTACAACTCGATGACCGGCAGTCAAAGTTTCACGGAAAAAAAAAATCACAACTCAATGACCGGCATTGGGAAAAAGTAAAATTGCCGGTCATTGTGTCATATTCCACTACTACACTACACTACTATTGCCTTTGGAATGACCCCTCGCACCGGGGTCATTCCATGTGAATTCACCAAAGGCCTCCCACTCGACCCTTTCTAAATCTAACAAAATTTTGTAATAAAGTAGCCCTAGACCCCAAATGAAATTGTGCAAAATATTAAGAGCTCAATCTGCTTTAGTTCTTAAATAATAGGTTCATGTTCAATGGGCTGTCATCCCGTTAATGCGAACACATCATAAAAAGGGCCGACTTTGACCCTTTATCAAATCACGTCTCGTGGCCAGAGAGGTGTGAAGATTGGCATACCAGGACAACTTTTGGTGTGGAATACAGCAGTGTAATAAAAAAACCAGCGTTGAATGTAATGAAACGCCATTTTCTGGGTGAGCCCCGGAGGCTCCCTGGAGCTTATCAGGCTAATGTATGTTATATTAGACTATGTATGTTATATTACATACATATATTGTTAATGTATGTTATATTAGACTCCCCCTTCCCCCTCCCCAGGAGGGGGAAGGGGGAGCCCCAGACCCTCCACGCCGGCTACCCACACCTCAGTTCTTGACGCTGATGCTATAGGCTAAAGTCGTGTGCTCTGACTCCAGTGTCGCTACAGCACTGTGCTTCACGTGTGGTGTTTGTTTTTGTGGGTGCGAGAACCAGGAGTTATCTTCAGTACTCAGGCTGCATGCACCTAGGGCTGCCTTCCCTAGGTGTAAGTACTGCCTTTGGGGCTTGGGGCCACCTTCCACAGACTCCTCGGGGTCTGCCTCTGCTGGTCCGTTTTACCTTTTCGGTTTTTCGGCCGCCTGTTGGGCTCTTGGGTGCTCTGTTCTCCCTTGTTACCGGCAGGTAAGAAGCAGTTTGCACTGGTAACGGCTGGCTCTGTTCCTTGGGGTTCGCTGTCCTCTTGCGGTTTTTTTTTTTCTTTTTGTTTTTGCCTGGTGGGGGGTTCTGTCCTATTATTCCATTAGTTTTTGCACTTCCACGGTTCTCCTCGGTGGCGCCCCCTGCTAGGTCCCCGTGAGTGTACACGTCCCTGGGGTTCAGCTATAGAAGTTCACTTGGTAGTTTTGGGCGCCTGTTAGCAGCGCCCTGCCTCGAACTATCTGAGCGTGAGTCCTCTTAAAGTAAACACTCAGGACCCTGGGAATCCCCTAGGGGGCGCGTGGGTCCGATGGATGTGACCCCGGAGTCCCTGCTCGCTGTGTGCGAGTTTGAGGGTTGTTCGGTCCCCTTGTCTCAGGGTGACCCTCATTGTTTTTGCCTCTGCCATGCTGCCTGTTGGGTCGGTGATACTTTTGACCCTGAGTCCTGTGAGTGTTGCTGGTTGCTTGTGACTCAATTTACCCAATCCTCTGATGATTCTCTTCGGGTACAGGCGGCGCGTGCGTTGCAGTCTAGGTTTCGTCTGTTGCAACGCGCTCGGTTGGTTGCTCACCCGGATGCCCCGGGGCTACCCCGCTTTGCTTTTCAAGACCCGGACTTGGGGGTGGGAGTCGCTTCGATCCTGGTTCAGTCCGCACCTCCTCGTCCTTCCCCTTCTGTTCGTTCTGGTTCCCCCCCCCCCCTGCTTCCGGCCCCGAAGCGTCCGAGGGTTTTGGGGTTGGAGCAGGGGTTACTTGATCTCGAGACTCGGGCAGCTTCGGGGGGTGCCCCTTCCGGGGGGGAGCGGCAGAGGCATTCAAGTCTTGTCTCCCGGCCGAAGCTTCTAGGTCTGACCAGTGGGCCCTCCTTCCTCCAGCTTTTCCGGCTACTCCGTCCTTGTCTTGTGGGGTCGGGGCTTGGGGAGAGGACTTGGCCTCGGGTCCTGTGGTGAAGGACCTCGAGGCTGGGGAGGGGCTGACTTGGGGGCCTTGGGCCCCGCTGGACCCCGCCTGGGTTTTTCTTCCCTCTGAGCGGGGCTTATTGTTACAAGGAGTGGGGTTTTCTTTTCCCCCCCTGCGTACGAGTTGGATTTGGTGTCGGCCCCTCCCCGGGTTCAGTTCCGTGTTCCCCCGGGTACGTCGGTTCCGTCTTTCCAGAGGTTTTCGGCTTATCGCATCCAACCTGGTGTGGTGCGGGCGGCCTTTGCAGCTTACCTCCTGCGTGACCCGGATTATGCCTCGGAAATGGATCCGTCCGTGTTCAGGTTTGGGACTTCGTTCCCTTTCTGGCTCCGTTACGAGGTTCCGGAGTCTTCCTCGCTAGCGGACTGCCCCTTGTTTGTTCTGGATACCTGGCATTCCTTCTGTCATTCCCGCACGCTGGAGTGGCGGGAAGCTTCCACAGTGCTTCAGATTTTCCTGGGGGGCGATCTTGAGTACCTGAATGAGTGATTGTTTGCCCCTGCCCTTCCCCGCGATGTGGGCATTATTCAGCTCCATGTGCAGGTTCCCACCCTTTCGGCGGCGCTCATTGCGGAGGACTTGCGCGCCCGGGGCCTTTTGGCTTCGGCCTTGCGGTTCTTTTCCCTCCTGGAGCTGTCCTCGGATTGGCTCATGGAGAATGTGAGGACGCTTGGGTCCGTCCCGGGGTCCGACACCTTGTCCTCGGCTGCGTGTTCGTCGGCTGCCTTGTTGAAGCTGTTCACGCCGATTTTGCGCGATGCGGTTTCCCTGTTTTATGCTTCCCGTTTTGCGTGTCGGCAGATGGTGCTGGGTTCCTCCGTGGAATCTGCTTGGGCTCTGGCTCTTAGGCGTTCTTCACCTTTTTGTCCTTTTCTGTATGAGGAGTCGGCCGTGGCGCAGTTTATTCAGGCTGCGTCGGCGGCTTGTCGGACTTGTTGGTTTTCCGGGGGTCCCAGGGTGGGTCTTCCCGGAAGGGTCGTGCCAGGGCTCGGGGTTCCTCTCGTCCTGGTAGGCCTCTGGTGTCAGGTTTGGGTTCTGCTCCTACTCCGGACCCTCCCTCGTCTGGTCGGCGCGGTGTTTGCTCTGTTCGGGGTTCTGGGTTTCGTAAGGGTCGCAGGCCCTTTCGCGGTTTGCCCCATTGACGGGGCGATGGGGGGGCGGCCTGCGCTGTTCGCCCACGCCTGGTCCCACGATTCGTGGGCCTTTCAGGTCATGTCTGGCGGCCTGCGGTGGCGTTGGGTGGCCCCTTCTCCCTTGGGGGGGTAGGGGCTGGCAGGGCAGGTTTCTTTCCCTGCGCTCTGTCAAGTCGTCTTGGAGTGGGTACGCTTGGGCATCGTCGAAACGACGTCGTCCCTCAGATGGGTTTCCCGTCTGATTCCGGTTCCAAAACGCGACTGCACGGACCTGCAGTTCATTCTGGACTTGTCCCGTCTGAACCCCTGGGTTCATTGCCCCTCCTTTTGGATGACTACGCTGTCTCAGGTTCGGCTCGTCTTGGAGCCGGGCGCTTGGATGGTTTCCCCGGACCTCCGGGACGCTTATTGGCATGTCCCGATTCATCCACGGTTCAGGGACTGGCTCGGATTTGTGTTGGGGCGTCTGAGTTACCGCTTTCGTTGTCTCCCGTTCGGGTTGAACCACGCGCCTTACACGGGTTGTGGTGGCTTGTTTGCGTCTCCTAGGTGTTCAGGTATTGGCCTACCTCGACGACTGGCTGGTTTGGGCTCCCAGCCGGTCAGCTTGCTTGCTAGCCAGGGATTTGGTTCTTTCCCAGCTCGCCCGGTTCGGGTTCTTGGTGAACTGGAGGAAGTCCCATCTGGTTCCCTCTCAGGTTCGGACTGGCTGGGTCTCATTTGGGACTCTCGAACCGCCTCCTTTTCTCTCCCTCCGGAGTCTCTCCTGCAGCTGCGATCCCGCCTTCGTCTGTTTCTGGTGGGCCCTCGGGTCACCCGGCGGTTGCTCGAGGGGCTGTGCGTGAGCCTGACCTTCGCAATGGTGGTCTACCCGCCGGGTCGGGTTTGGCTTTGTCGGCTTTTCTGGTTCCTTCGGGGTTCCCCCCTTCCGCTTCTCTCGCGATCGCAGAGTTCGACCCCCGGGGGCCTTGCGTCGGTTGCTGCGTCACCGGCTTCCTCTTCGGGTTTTTCGGGGTTCAGTGCCTTGGCGCCTACCCGAGCCCTCGCTCGATGTGTACACGGATGCGTTGTCTCTTGGCTGGGGTTTTGTGACCAGTGCTCACCAGGCCGGCCAGGGGCGGTGGGATCCGTCCTTCTGTCGAGCTCACAGCACGGTGCGGGAGTTCGCGGCAGTGTGGTTCGCTCTTGGGAGGATTCGGGTGGCCCATGGATCGACGATTCGGCTCCATTCGGACTGCTCTCCGGTGGTTCATTGCCTCTACTGTGGGGGTTCGATGCGGTCCTTGTTTCTTTGGGGTTGGTCGCTTCAGGTGACTCATCTGCTGAGTTCTCGGGGTTTGGCTCTCCTGGCGGTTCACATACAGGGGGTGTCCAACCTCTTGGCCGACGCCCTGTCTCGCTTCGTTTCCCTCTCCACGGAGTGGGCGGTCGACGACGAGTCCTTTCATTGGCTTTGCCAGATGTTTGGGCGCCCCGAGGTGGACCTCTTCGGGTCGGCGTGGTCGCGGCGTCTTCCCGTGTATGCGGCGCCTTTCCCCGATCACGAGGCCGTCGAGGTCGATGCCTTTCAGCTAGACTGATCGAGGTGAGGGTTCCTGTACCTCTTTTCCCCAGTTCGGCTGTTGCTCCTGGTCCTGACTCGCTTAGAGACTTACCAGGGGAGAGTTGTCCTTCTGGCCCCTTGGTGGCCGGCCCAGCCTTGGTTTCAGGCGCTGGTTGCTCGGTGTCCGAACCTGAGGGTTTTCCCGGGGCTCCGCCTCTTTCAGCAGATCAGGCCGGTACGTCACGTGGCTGGTTCGATCTTCTCCTCAAGTCTTCGCGTATGGGGTTTTTGACTCGAGTTTATCATCATCGCTATGGTTATCAGATGGCCTCCTTGTTGGTGTCCCACCTGAGGGCTTCTTCTCGCCGACAGTATGAAGTTTCCTGGCGGTCCTTCTGTTTCTTTTTGCGTCTTTGTCGTGTTAGTTCCTTGTTTGTTAGGGTGGTCTTGTCCTTCCTCTCGTGGTTGTTTCAGGACCGTCATCTTATGCCTAACTCTGTCCGCCGCTTCAGCTTGCGTTCGGTATCGATGTTACGTCTGCGCCGTTTCGCAAGCTGTCTCGTGCATTGTTTCACCTCCGGCCTGCTCATGCACCGCCTGAGCCGTCCTGGTCTTTGGACAGAGTGCTTGCTTTCCTTTCGTCTCCTCGTTTCGTTGTGGCCCCTTCGGTTCAGGATTGTTTTTCCAAGGCTCTTTTCTTGTTGGCTTTGGCCTCTGGGGGTCGGGTAGGGGAGCTTCATGCTCTCCTCCCGCGCAGGGGTTTCTGCTCTTTTGGTCGCGGAGATTGTTTTGTTCGCTTGCAGCCATCTCCTTCTTTTCTGGCGAAGAATGAGACTGCTGCGTTCCGGAGGGGTCCGTGGGTGGTTGATGCTTGGTTGGTCAGGCCGGGGGTGCATCATGTTTTGTGTCCGGTTGCGGCGCTTCGCCGTTATTTGCGCGCCACGGTTTATGTGTCCGGGGTCGCGCTGTGGGTTGATCTGGTTTCCCTTCTTCCCTGTTCGTGGGTTCGGGTCTCCCAGGTTGTCCGCAGGGTGATTAAGTCCAGCCAGCCTGCGGTCTATCCCTGTGCCATGACGTTCGTAAGTTCGTGGCTCTTGCTGCCGTCTTTGGGAATATGTCTTGGTCTGATATTCGGGCGCGGGGATTTTGGCAGTCGAACAGTGTCCTGGCTGCTCGTTACCCTGTGAATGTCCCTGGGCCCCGTCGGGCCCGTGTTGCTTTGGGTCGGCGGTTGCAGCCAGTTGTCTCGGCTTCGAGTTAAGGAGTGAGCGACAACCGCCTCCCGGGTAAGTCCCTCTTTTTCCATCTGTGGGTAGTTAGCTCCGGGGAGCCGATGGGGCTCCTCCCAGAAAACCAGCGTTGAATGTAATGAAACGCCATTTTCTGGGTGAGCCCCGGAGGCTCCCCGGCATCCCTCCCTCCCTCCGGTCGGCGTTTTTTTCGCGTTTTTGACATCCAGCCTCGAGAACTGAGGTGTAGGTAGCCGGCATGGAGGGTCTGGGGCTCCCCCTTCCCCCCTCCGGGGGAGGGGGGAGCTGCCCAGACAGCGGCGCGACGGCGTGTGACGTCACACTAGTTTGCTTGTTTTCTGTTGGGGAGTTCTATCCACTAGTTCGGCTTTTGGTAGCAATTTTAACCAGAATAGGTATTGGTTTGAGGCGCTTACCTTTCTGGGTGCCTGTTCCAGTCGATGGCAGACATAGAATGCTTCCAACCACACGGGGGCTTCTATAGGCCATTGCTCCCCTTGCCTCTCTGAGGGGGCCCGGTTCTGGCCGTGGTCCCCGGTAGGCCTAAAAACTCCATACACATGACTGATGCCAAAGTCTGACATTAGCATATCAGCCTGGGATAGCTCTGGGGAGCCTCCGGGATTCACCCAGAAATGGCATTTCATTACATTCAACACTGGTTCTTTGTGCACTATACATGACTGCTAGCAAATTAATATCCAAACTGATTGGAAAAATTTTAAGCTGCATTGGGTAGAACATTTTTGGGTGGGATTCAGTATTATTATTAAACAACCTGTGCTATTTTAGGTTCCTGTTCTATATTCATCTTTACATCTTTGTAGTATCGTGTCAGCAGGTCAAACATTGATGTTTACTTATTTGTATATTTACTTGCAATAAATACACAAATAAATAAAAATCAATATTAATATTAATGTATTACAGGTCTCACTTGAAATTACTGTATTCAGTTAGTTAAATAATTTTATTTGAATTCGATTACAAATACGTCATGAATTAGGATTCCATTGGTTTATTGCCATGTGCTATTGCTAGTGTAGGTTGTCAAGTGACATTCAGAAGAGCCACGCTCATGGCTCATGAGCCACGCTCATGAGCCATGAGCGTGGCTCTTCTGAATGTCACTTGACAACCTACATTCCCAATAAAGGCTTGAAGTTTCTAAAGCAGTGTAGTGCAGAAGATCAAAAACTGATAGCAAAGCGAAGTGAACTGAACTTGGCCGGAGAATCTCAAGTATGCCTCCATCATGAAGCTTTGCTGTTGACGAAATTTGAATTTTTGCAAAAAACTTGCTGCAATCCCTTCAAGAAGAAATGCCATATAAAACTGAAAAGATTTGCGACCAATCATAGTAGCTACTGCAGAGAAAATGTCAGATATGCTGAAAGTCAGTATTAAGCCTGGTCAAAAGTTGTTTACATCATGCAGAAAGGAATTCGACAGTAAGCAGGTAAGTGAGTCCAGCTCTACTGAATCTGATGGCCCTGCTGATAATATGGAAATCTGTGAAAGTGTAAACACAAGTTTATCAGTATTAGGCATCTCGCCTATTAATATCAACGAGTTAGTGCAAGGGATAAGCATGGTTATACAAAGTGTAAGATTAGCCAAGCACAGGAAATAATTACAGAGCAGATTGCTGCAATTGGAAATATTGATTGCCAAAACCTGTTAGTACCAAGCTCTAGCCAACAGTGCACAAATTGCCAAGACTTCAATAAACTCATTGAAGAAATGAAGCTAAGATTCCATGTAGCAATGCGCCAAGAAAAAATAAAAATTCTAACCCTCGTGCCACAAAGCTGGTCTATCAAAAAGACAATGGAGCAATTAAAAGTCAGAATTCATGGTTTGCAAAACTAGGAAGCTGAAAGAAGAACAGGGAATACTAGCAATTCCTAAGAAAATGCAGGGCAAGTCAGTTCCTGAAGAGGAAGTGAAGGAAAGGGTAGTACAGTTTTTTGAGAGGTGAAGAATCGAGTCGAATGTGTCCCGGAAAGAATGGAAAGAAAAAGTCATGATCAGTGCACAAAGAAGATGGAGAATCATAATTTGATTTTTTCGATGTCGCACCAAAGTATGTTATTTTCAGAGTCCTCTGGCTGAACTTGGAATTCAGAATCCAACCTAAATAAAAGTTACTCTTGTACAGAAAAATCTGCTCTATCCAATGGTGTCATTCAAAACTAAATTAGGAATGACACATATTGAGATATTTTGCCTTGAAAGTTGGCTAGTTTTGCACAAAAAATTTTTTTGGCCAACTTTCAAGTGGGCCACCTTTGGACATGGATACAACAGAGCTGCTATTTCATCACTGCATAATATTGTGCTTGTTATACATCGTTGCAAAAGATCATGGCATTTAGACCTTTTGCTGATGAGTAAGTGGTCTCCAAATTGAGGTCCAAATTTCTCGCAACAAAATTTGGCAGTGATTTTAGCATGGATGGATAGCTGAATGGCCACCCATACTGCTTTCTCGATTACACTACGTTATTCTACACCAAAAGTTGTCCTGGTATGTCAAATTTCACATTCCTACAGGCAATAGAAGTGATTTAACAAAAGGTCAAAGTTTATCATTTTTGTGGTACTTACACATTAACGGGACGAGAGCCCATTGAATATGCACCTGTTATTTACGAACCAAAGCAGATGGAGCTCTAATATTTTGCAAAGTGTCATTTGGGGTCTAGGGCTATCTTACTACAAAATTTCATGGCATTTGGAGAGGGTCGAGTGGGAGCCATAGGTGATTTTTTGGTGATTTGAGATGGAATGACCCACCGGCGATCCTCACCTCAGTTCCTCGGCTGATGGGATCGTGCATAGTCGTGTGGTTCCAGCTCCAGTCTTCTCTCAGTGCTGTTAATTGTTTTCAGTGCTGCTCTTACGTTGGTCGTGCGAGCTGGGAGTAATATTCTCAGGTACTCGGGCTGTATGTGCTTAGGGTCACCTTCCCTGAGTGCCCTGTAAGTACCGCCCTTGGGGCTTGGGGGTTCCCTTCCACAAGTCACCTTGGGTCTACCTCTGTTGGCATTTGGCCACACCGAGTGTGTGTGGGGGTTTCCATCCATGTTTGCCTTATGTGGTATTATGTGGTGAGGGTATGTGGTAGTTATTGCACTGGTGGGGCGCAGGGTACTGCATAGCTAGTTTTCACCCTTAACAGTGGCCGGCTCTGTTCTCTTTGGGTACGTTGTCCTCTTGCGAGATTTTTCTTTCCTTTTTGTTTTTGCCTGGTGAGGGTGTCTGCCTTGTGTTCTTCTCCCCCCCCCCCCCCCCCCCCCCTTATGTTAGGGTCGTTGTGTTATGGCACCCCCTGCTTCGCCGTTCTGAGTGGACACGTCCCGTGAGTTCAGCTTTTAGCAGTTTGGTGTCATTCATTTGGTCCCCCCCCCTTCCCCCCCTGCTTCCGGCTCCTAGGCATCTGAGGGCTTCGGGGCTCAGGCGAGGTTTCGAGGTTTGAGACTCGGACAGTTTCGGGGATTGCCCCTTCCTGGGTTGCGTCGGAGGCGTTTGAGTCTGTTCCTCTAGCTGTAGCTCCGGGGTCTAACCAGTGGGCCTGCTCTCTTCCTGCTCTTTTGGCCACCTCGGCTCTTTCTTGTGAGGCCGGGGCTTTGAAGGACTACTCGCCCCCGGAGCCTGACGTAGTACTTCTCTGGGTTGGGGAGGTGCTGACTTGGGGGCTTGGGCCCCATTGGACCCCGCCTGGGTTTTCCAACCTTACGAGCAGGGCTTACTGTTAAAGGAATGGGGTTTTCCTTCCCCCACCCCCCTCTGCATATGAGTTGCCTTGGACGTCAGCCCCTCCCCGAGTTCAGTACAGTGTACCTTCTGGTTCGTCGGCTCCGTCCTTCTGTGGGGCGTTTTCTTCACTTTCCCACATTTCTTCTCTGGGACCTATGTTCTGCATCATGCTGCAATCATTTTCTGTTGTCTCGGGTCCTGCTTGTTCATTGATCATGAATGCTCTTGGGTGCATCTGTGCCTCCGTGATTTTGGGCTTGTTGGTCTTGGTTCTCAAAGGTTCGAGTGGTCTTCGATGCTTCTGCATCTTGGCACGGTTGTCGCCTTCCGGTGGGGCTTACCTCCAGTCCTTTCTGGGACTAGTTGGTACTCTTGTCCTTTTCTCCTCTTTCGATGCTGTTTACGGTTTTCATAGTCTCTCGACATTCCTAATTATGGTTCCATTTTCCTTGTTGCACCCCTCCCCGGGGGTCGAGTGGTGCGGTTTGGACCACACGTGTCCCGCGCATGCGCCGTGGGTGATTGTTTTGTTTTGGTCAGTGTAGCCATGTGTCAGTGGTCAGCACACTTTCTTCCGGGTTATACACTGCTCTCGCTCATCTTATCTCTCCAGTCATCGCCCCTTGGTTATTGGGGTTGTTCTGGGTTCTATGTGGGGAACACTTCTAGTTATTTCTCTGCTTATGGGTGGAGGGTGGCTAAGTGTGGCCCCTCCTCCGCCTCTCCACTTCTCCACTGCACCTGCTCTCCTGCACAATTCAAGCATCCCTGGACATGCTCTACTAGCATTGCTTCCTGACTGTTACACAACTACGCTGTGTTGTGACTCGATCATACCTCTGCTCTACAGGTGAAATTATGCGGTCTGGTGACTTTGTCAGCCGGGACACGGGACACCTATTCATTGCCTGTCGTTCCGTGCCCGGCTGCACCCTTTTATGTTTCGAACCATATTGATGTCTGACCCACATAGCAGTTGGGTCGGCCCATGTGTTGCGTTTCCGCGGTGGTCGCTCGAGTTGACATTGGCGAGCGCTACTTTTCCTGTTCATCATTTCCCCGTTGAATTGATGGCTCCGTGGCGCAGTGGTCCGACACTGCCCTAGCCTGACAATTCCAAGCTTTGGCTTTTTGGTTTACTGAGTTCTTCAGATGTTTTTCCCATGATATTCTCGGGGCGTTCCCCGATTTTTCCTTTTGCGACCTTTGTGGGGGCAGAGCGTGGGTTGCACTAGTTGATATTCTGGTCGGATTTTGACGTGGGATTCGACCATATGTACGTTGCATGTACACATACCTATGCTTTATATATGTACGGCGTGTATATTCGCCTTCTGTACCCCTCCCTTTTCTCCTATAGGTTGGAGGCCATGTTTCCAGTTCTTGGGGTCGGGGTTTTGGTGCTCATGTAGGGTTTGCTTCTCTCATTTGCACTGGAGTTTGGGCGGGTGTCTTATTTTTCGCTCGCTCCTAGTCTGTGTATATGGTTCCAGTACCTTATGTTGCCGTTTGCTTATGCTCTTGTCCCTGGCTTCCGGTGCTTGGACTGTCTTTCGGGTCTTTTTGTTGCATTTTTTTTAAGTCTTCCTACCTCTCCTACACCTTGTTGGATATCTTGGTAGATGTGTCTTGGTTCTTTTAATGCTGGTGTTTGGTTGGGATCTGTTCTTGTTCAGTTTCCTGTTATAGAACAGGCCCAGTGTTCCGGTATAGCTCTGCATTCTTCCTCTTCTCCTTGTCTGACACTGCCAGCTTCTGTGTTGTGTTGTCTGTTGGTGTATATAGCTTCCGATCACCCACTCCTGCCCCCACAGTTCCTTTTCATTGGGGCAGGGGGCGCATGGCTTCTGACCCTGGCTGCGGCTTTTCTTTGTTTCTTTCTGGCCAGTACGTTTTTGTTTTCGTGCGGTGGCGTGCTTAGTTCTTCCCTGCTGGGGCTGGTGGTGCTGCTCCTGTGGGTTGCGGTGTTACTGTTTTTCGCTTTGCATCTCGGGTTTTGGCTCGTGGTGCTCGGTTCCTTGTTGGCCTCTGCCTAAGCCTTGGCTCTTAGATTTTTTGATGCCCTTTATGCCCTTGCTGTTTGCGGAGTTTGCGGTTAGCAGTTTCTGCAAGCAGCGGCGGCTTGTCTGTTATCGGGCTTATTGTTCCTTCAGGGGTCCTAGGAAGGGGGGGGGAGGTTCTGCTGTGCCGGGTTAGTTCTTTCCCGGCTCGCCGGGTTTGGGTTCCTGGTTCCTTGGCAGGCGTTCCTTTTGGTTCTTTGCTGCCTTGGTTCCGGTGCAGCTTGCTCGGTATCTGCACCCAGGGTTTTTTCCCATGGCTCCGCCATTTTTACATGGTCGGTACAGTCCGTGGCGGGGCTGGTTCGGTCTTCTCAAGTCTTCTAGTCTGGTCCTTTTGACTCGAGTTTCTCACCATCTGTTGGTGATCAGGTGGCTTTTTGTATGTGTCCCACCTGCTTGCTTCGTCTCAGCGGCAGTATGGGGTTTTCTGGTGATTCTTCTTTTTCTTTGTCTCTTCATAGGTGTACTGCGCTCCTGTTGTCGTGGTCTTGTCCTTCTCTCGCGGTGGCTTTCTGGCCGCATACTGTCGCTCTGTCTCGTACGGCGCTGGCAGAGCCACTTCAGATTGCTCCAGTTTTGTTGTTTCTTCTGCTCTATTCACGGGATGTCTCAGGCATTGTTCACCTCAGGCTTGCTCATGCTCCACCTGAGCCATCCTGCTCTGGGGCAGGGTGCTCTTTTCTCTATTCCCTCTGGTTTGTTGTGGCCCCTTCGATTCCGAAGGAGTCCCTTGGGTTCTTGCTGCTTGGTTGGCGGGGGTGCTTCTTCTTGTGTCCGGTTGCAGCTCTCAGCCAATCTTTTGGGCGCTAAGGCCTCTGTGATCAGGCTGCGCTTTGAGTTGATCCAGTTTCCCTTCCCTGTTCTCGGTTCAGGTCTCTCCAGTGGTCTGCCGGGTCCTTCTGTCTAGCTGGCCTGCGGTCTCTTCCCGTGCCATTGACGTTCGTAGGTTTGCTGCACTTGCCGCTGTCTTTGGTGGCATGTCTTGGGCTGACATTCAGGCACGGGTTGTTTTGGCGAGCTGGGTCCTGGCTGCGCTCTCCCTCGTGTCTGTTCCTGGGCCGAGTCAGGCCTATGTCGCCTTGGATCGGCTTTTGCAGCCTGTTGTATTGACTTTGTGTTGGGGTGTGAGCACCGACTTCCTCCCGGATGTGTCCCTCTGTTTTTGTCTTTGGTGAAGTAGCTCCAGGGAGCCGTAGGGGCTCCCCCCAGAAAGCCAGTGTTGAATGTAATGAAATGTCATTTTCTGGGTGAGTCCCAGAGGCTTCCCAGCAACCCTCCCTCCCTCCCTCCGGTCAATGTTTTTTTACGTATTTTGATATCCAGCCTCAACTGGGGTAAGGATTGGCGACGCGAGGGTCTGGGGCTCCCCCTTTCCCCTCCCAGGAGGGGGGTAAGCTGCGCAGACATGCGGCGCGGCTCATGTGATGTCATGCTAGTTTGCTCGTTTTTCTTTTGGGGAGTTTTGTCCACTCCTATGATGATTTTCGTTGTTAACCAGAATAGGGGTTTGTTTTGTGGCGCTTACCTTTCTGGGTGCATGTCCCGGTCAAAGGCAGATATAGAATGCTCCAAATTACATATGCATTTCTATGGGCCATTGCTCCTTGTGCCTCTGTGAGGGGGGCCAGGTTCTGGCTCATGGTCCCCTGTAGGCCTAGAACTCCACCTAGATCGACTGATGCAAAATAGTTAGGGTATCCATATCGGCCATAGATTGCTCCGGGGAGCCTCCGGGGCTCACCAGAAAATGGCATTCCATTACATTCAACGCTGGTTTTTTCACTTTGTCTCTAGTTGCTTCTATGTTGTATTGTGGAATTCTTATTGTGTCTGGTTCTCTGATGATTTAATTTTGTACAAACACTCTTTGGAACTTTTCGGTTAATGTTTCACACATTTCATTTTCCGAGAATCTGTTTCCAATTTTCAATCTCTGAATATCATCCTTTCCCTGCAAATTATTGTTGTTGAATCTATAGAATAGGCCTGGTTCAGTTTTACATTTGTCCGCTATCCTTTCTCAAAATTTCTTTGTCTCTCTCCTCACTGCCGTGTAGTTGTTTCTCGCATCTATGTATCTCTGGTATGTTTTGGGGTTTGGCCTCTTCCTATATTGATTCCATTTTGTGTCTTTTGATCTCAGACCCCCCCTCTCAATTTCTGTTGAACTAATCCTGTTTCCTAATCTCTGCTTTGGTATTAATTTGGTGTGCCTTTATCATATATTTCACAAAACTTGACATACATCTCATTTACTTTCTTGCCTAACAGCAAGTTTTCCAGTTGAATTCTTTAAAGCAGTTTCTAAGTTCCCCATAATGTCCTCTCCTGAAATCAGGTTTTTCAACTGCTTCAACCTCCTCATTTTCTTCTAGATAATAATGCATTGCATACTTTATTCCCAAAACACCATGGTCACTTTTACCCAAGGGAGGAAGGTACCGAATGTCAAATCTCTTCCTCTTTCCTGGTACAGTAAATATAAAATCCAGCATGGAGGGAACATCCCCGTCTTGCTTAAAGTGTTGTTAAATGAAGATTTCCTGGGTGAGGTTTACGAATCAACATGTCCGTCCAAAAGTCCTCTTGTTCTTGCTTCATATTTCTCCCAGTCTATTGATTTCAAGTTGAAGTTGTCGACTACCAACAGTCGTGATCTATCTATATCCGCTCTTGCAGTAATCTCTCTCATTATTGTTATAAGACCCTCTCGTTTATGGTGCAGCTGCTCGTCTGTCCATGTGTTACATGGCGGTGGACTATATGCATTTATGATTATTAGTTTATCATCTTGATTGCAGATTTTTAGTGTTATTATGTCAACTTCACATGGATTGACAATCATTATTTCGTTTACCTTTAGGTGTTCTTTCACCAGCACAGCCACCCCACCACCTTTCCTAATTTTTCTATCCCATCAACAAACTGAGTAGCCCCTTGGGAATATGACCTCATTTAAAAAATCATCTTCAAGTTTCGTCTCTGTGAGTGCAACAATGTCTGGCAACTGTATTTCATTACTTAACTCCAGTATCTTTGATCTCACTCTATCTATGTTGGAGTGCACTATTTTCAGGAACATGTTCCCTCTCTCCTTATTCTTTGCTACCCCTTTCTATAGTGATTTTTGTTAGTTTGCCTTCATGTACCATTTTACTAGCTTACCTACCCCTAATACCTTGTAGAAAAAATAATTGATTTCTTCTTCGTTCCTGCTCTCATTTAGACGTTTTGCCTCGATGGGGTTCAGTTTCAGCATCTGCCTTCTTTTGAAAGATCTTGTCTTAACACTGTCGGTAACTCTGGACTGGACTCGCGTCCATTATTTTTCTCCTGAGTCCTAACTTTGGACCGGACTTGCGTCCACTACAAAAAATATTTGTATAAAATTCATTTTTTATCCAATCGACATCGGGATAGTATCAAAATAAGCGCCTTTAGATTGCGCACAATTTGATACCAAAATGAAAGATATAACATGAAACTTGATGTCCGAACACTTGAAAGATTATAAATAGGCTTTTGGTCAAAATATTAAAATATTTGTTAAAATTCTATTTATTGTCCTATTATCATGGGACTAGTTTTAAAATGCGCGCCTTTACGCCGCGAACAATTTGATACCAAAATGAAAGATGTAACACAAAAGTTTATGTCAGAACACTGGAAAGATATAAATAATTTTGTGATGATGAGAGTCCAGAATTAAAATATTTGTTAAAATTCCAGTTATTGCTCTATTATTATGGGACTAGTTTTAAAATACGCGCCTTTTTATTGTGAACAATTTGATACCAAAATGAAAGACGTAACACGAAATTTGATGTTATCAAATTGAACGAGTATACACATTAGGTTGCAGTGTACAAATTGGTGCTCGTTCACGGGTAACTTTAGGCTTTTCTGCAACCAAAAATTAAAGGGATTTACTTCGATCAACTGTGTTTTGCATCAAATTCGAGTTTGATGCCAGTTCCTTTCTGACTTTCAACCTAATGTTTGTTTTATCCTGGTGGCTGCAGTGTTTGGTTTCCTTTACTACTGCTTCTATTTTTTACCCCTTCTTGGGCACTTAGGTATAGGTGAGTTGCATATCCTTCTTGCACTGTTCCATTCCCTGTGTAACTTCCTCCATCTGTACTGACAAAAGCTGTTTTTCCTGTTGAATTTCCTACCTAACCTATTGAAGTCATTAATGTTTAAATTTGCTTTAACTTCTTCAAATATTTTCAAGAGTTTATTGTCATCTTCCATGGCTTTGCATTTAGTTTTCCATTTATTCTTGTCCTTGCATAATTCTTTCAGTATCCCTTCAAGATCTGATATTTTTCTACTCAAGTGGTCATTGCTTTCTCTCAATTTACTGATTATTTTTACATGATAGTTCACAATAATGTCTAATTTTGCCAACTTGTTGTGTAGACTGCTTATATTAATACTTTCCTCATTGAATCCACCAAAATCTAGCTGCATTTTGTTTTTCTTCTTGCCGGCGACCATCTTGAATTTCGTCTGCAGTTTCCACTATGCAACTTTTTCTCATCCACTAATTTCACTTTCCTTGGCACATTCGTGTTATCTCACCTATTTTTCAAATACACAACACCTCTGTGTTTCTTGGGACACTACTGATTGTCATCAACCTGTTCTTCAATACTTAGGAATTTGAAATATCCTTGAGCTCCTCTAATGCAGGTGTTGACTCAAGGGTGGTTTCCTCAACATCCTCAATTCTCGAGTGTGTGTGTAATTAAGTGTGGTTATAGGATTAGAGCTATGCATGTAGTATACTGTCTTCCTATAATCTCATATGACCTTGTAAAGCTGTCTGTGCTATTGGCATCAACTACACTCTCATTTAATTTAATTACATCTGTATAAAACTGTTTGCAAAAGATCACTTTTGTGCAATTTTTCAGCACCTGTGTTTTCTTAGCCTGTATCTTGTTTTTAAGGTTGCAGGTCTAACAAATTTCTTATCAACTTTGTGGATTTGTCACAAATATTTTGTTAAATACATTTATAATGATGTGATTAATATAAAAAAGTTTAGAGGATAAATTGAAAAATGATGGCCACACTTTAGCGTTACTTACCATTGTACTGTATTATTATAATTGTTATAATATGATTTATATATACACATATACATTTGAGTATAATGTTTCATTAAACCTAAAAGTACCAATTGCAAATAAATGTAAATTAAGTGTTCTGGATATGGTTATGAGGGAGATTAACCCTTTAACCCTTAAAGTGCGCTTCACGTCATATGACGTGCTGGACGTTGTTCCAGTCAACTGCGCATCACGTCATATGATGTGTTCGAGTACTACCCAAGATTTAAACAGCCCGCGGATACACGGGGTTCACCACACCTTCATCAGGGCTCTTGTAAACAGACGCCATTTAAAAAAAAAAATCGTGGGCCAAACTCCCGGGTGTTATTGACCTCAGTATTGAGTGAGCAACCAAGCCTGACGCACGCAGCATGAGCTAACAGCACTGCTGTTCAGCTTGTGACCACAGCATCGCCTAAAAATGCCAAATTATACTTGTTCATGCTATTATGTAGCGATGATATTATTACAGAAGACTCCTGACTGTGATAAAACTGACCAGGGTTCTGATAATAGCAGGATTGTGGTGATATTTAGCGCTGTGCGCCATGGAGGGAGGAGTAATGCTGTGGGAGGGAGGGTGGTGGCGATGTCTTTTGACTGTGTGTGGCCACCTTTTATTGACTGCACTCAGCATACCAGTTTAGTGGTTCTCTATGGTGAACACAAATGTAGATACTTATATATAACGTGTGTATAGAGGGTATAAACAGCAAGAGAAGGTTTGGAGCCACCATTTTGGTGAGGGCGGTGGCGTTGTCTGCACGACGCCACCGTGCAGACGACGGTGTTGTTTACTGGTTACCACGATGGTCTTTGGGCACCATACCAGTTTATTTGTACAAGTATGGTGAATAAAACAGGTAGATATTTATATGTAATGTGTGTATATAGCGTAATAACACCACACAGTATTGTTGGAGGAGAAATATTAGTGCATCTGGCCTTGAGGGCGGCTGCCGATCAGACTGTGTGAGTAGCCACATCTTTGTGCCTTTACTCACCATACAAGCTTAGATGTACAGTTATGGTGAACAAAACATGTAGATACTTATACAGTATATAACGTCTGTATATAGTGAATTATAGCAAAAACATTATTGTGGGAGGAGAATGTGGGTGAGTCAGATGACTGGAGGGACGGCCGGAGTGGCTGGCTGGTAAACGGCGGTCACTCCTCGTTACTTTTTGACTCATAATAGCTACTTAGTGGTTCATTATAGTGAACAAAACATGCAGATACTTATATATAACCTGTGCTTATAATGTAATAACCGACAAAGTATTTGTTCACTGATTGATGAACATAATTGAATCAACAATATGCACACCATATTTTTGAGTACAGCAATGATTCACTCATTTTATTATATAAATATATCAAACTACACACTATTGAATAATATTACAGCAAAAAAGTATGAAAAATCAATCAGAGACATTCAAATAATTCGGTAATTATCCCTTTGTGGCAACTCCAGCCTGACAGCTTGCGAGCAACAGACCGCCTGTGACGCACTCTGAGTCAGCGCCTATAATTTGCCAGACTTCCCCGCCCTATAGCGGGCAATATGTGCCACTTACGATTTTTTTATTATTTTTCCCGTGATCAGTGAACACAAATTAACAGGTTAGGAAGAAAAAATATATATTTTTTTTTTTCAAAATGACAGACATGCGCCTGTGGGGATGACAGGATATTAAACCCCGAGCATGTTAAGGGTTAACTGCGCGGCCTATAAATATGACACCCCCCCCCCCCCCCCCAGTGCGCGAGAAATAAATTTTCGGGAAAAATTCTTTTTAGTTCTGAAAGTGTCAAAAACCCCTCCCTGTATATGGGTACAGCAACGGAATTTCAAAATTGTGCTTACTTTGGCTGCTATGGGGTCCCCTAAGGTCAGGTGCTGTCAGTGTCAGTCAGGTGCTGTCACAGTGAGAGGTTGTGTTAGTTGGAGCTTCGATTGTAGTACAGTGGCACCTCGACATACGATTGCCCCTACTTACGATAATTTCGAGTTACGATGTAAATTTCATCGAAAAATGCGACTCGACATCCGATGGCGTCGTCGACTTCCCATATTTGTTGGTACACGTTCGGGTCGACCGAGCTTGTGGTTCCCAGTCACGCGGTCCGACCTGCCTCAGTTTATTACAGCTACCCGCTTAGTGACGATCGTGCCTATAAGAAATTCCGCTTTTGTGGTGATTTTCTGGGGGGAGCCCCGTTGGCTCCCCGGAGCTATCCCAGGCTGATATGCTAATGTCAGACTTTGGCATCAGTCATGTGTATGGAGTTCTTAGGCCTACCGGGGACCACGGCCAGAACCGGGCCCCCTCAGAGAGGCAAGGGGAGCAATGGCCTATAGAAGCCCCCGTGTGGTTGAAAGCATTCTATGTCTGCCATCGACCAGAACAGGCACCCAGAAAGGTAAGCGCCTCAAAACAAACCCCTATTCTGGTTAAAATTGCTACCAAAAGCCGAACTAGTGGATAGAACTCCCCAACTGAAAACAAGCAAACTAGTGTGACGTCACACACCGCCGCGCCGCTGTCTGCGCAGCTCCCCCCTCCCCGGGAGGGGGAAGGGGGAGCCCCAGGCCCCCCGCGCCGGCTACCCACACCTCGGTTCTTGAGGCTGATGCTATAGGCGATGGTCGTGTGCTCTGGCTCCGGTGTCGCTACTGCACTGTGCTTTGCGTGTGGTGTTGGTTTTGTGGGTGCGAGAGCCAGGAGTTATCTTCAGTACTCGGGCTGCATGCGCCTAGGGCTGCCTTCCCTAGGTGCCCTGTAAGTACTGCCCTTGGGGCTTGGGGCCACCTTCCAAAGGCTCCTCGGGGTCTGCCTCTGCTGGGCCGTTTTACCTTTCGGTTTTTCGGCCGCCTGTTGGGCTCTTGGGTGTTCTGTTCTCCCTTGTTACCGGCAGGTAAGAGGCAGTTTGCACTGGTAGGGGCGCAGGGTGCTGCTCAGCTTGTATTTCCCGACATCGCGGCCGGCTCTGTTCCTTGGGGTTCGCTGTCCTCTTGCGGGGTTTTGTTTTTCTTTTTGTTTTTGCCTGGTGGGGGGTTCTGTCATTTTATTCAGTTTGTTTTTGCCCTTGAACTGTTCTCCTCGGTGGCGCCCCTGCTAGGTCCCCGTGAGTGTACACGTCCCTGGGGTTCAGCTTTAGAAGTTTGCTTGGTAGTTTTGGGTGCCGGTTTGCAGCACCCTGCCTGGGACTACCTGAGCGCGAGTCCTCTTAAAGTAAACGCTCAGGACCCTGGGAATCCCCTAGGGGGCGCATGGGTCCGATGGATGTGACCCCGGAGTCCCCACTCGCTGTGTGCGAGTTTGAGGGTTACTCGGTCCCCTTGTCTCAGGGTGACCCTCATTGTTTTTGCCTCTGCCACGCTGCCTGTTGGGTCGGTGATACTTTCGACCCTGAGTCCTGTGAGTGTTGCTGTGTGCTTGTGACTCAATTTACCCAATCCTCTGATGATTCTATTCGGGTACAGGCGGCACGTGCGTTGCAGTCTCGGTTTCGTCTGTTGCAACGCGCTCGGTTGGTTGCTTCCCCGGATGCCCCGGGGCTGCCCCGCTTTGCTTTTCGAGACCCGGACTTGGGGGTGGGGGTCGCTTCGATCCTGGTTCAGTCCGCACCTCCTCGTCCTTCCCCTTCTGTTCGTTCTGGTCCCCCGCCCCTGCTTCCGGCCCCGAAGCGTCTGAGGGTTTCGGGGTCGGAGCAGGGGTTACTTGATCTCGAGACTCGGGCAGCTTCGGGGGGTGCCCCTTCTGGGGGGGCGGCAGAGGCATTCGAGTCTTGTCTCCCGACCGAAGCTTCAGGGTCTGACCAGTGGGCCCCCCTTCCTCCAGCTTTTCCGGCTGCTCCGTCCTTGTCTTGTGGGGTCGGGGCTTGGGGAGAGGACTCGGCCTCGGGTCCTGTGGTGAAGGACCTCGAGGCTGGGGAGGGGCTGACTTGGGGGGCCTTGGGCCCCGCTGAACCCCACCTGGGTTTTTCTTCCCACTGAGCGGGGCTTATTGTTACAAGGAGTGGGGTTTTCTTTTCCCCCCTCTGCGTACGAGTTGGATTTGGTGTCGGCCCCTCCCCGGGTTCGGTTCCGTGTTCCCCCGGGTACGTCGGTTCCGTCTTTCCGGAGGTTTTCGGCTTATCGCATCCAACCTGGTGTGGTGCGAGCGGCCTTTGCAGCTTACCTCCTGCGTGACCCGGATTATGCCTCGGAAATGGATCTGTCCACGTTCAGGTTTGGGACTTCGTTCCCTTTCTGGCTCCGTTACGAGGTTCTGGAGTCGTCCTGGCTAGCAGACTGCCCCTTGTTTGGTCTGGATTTCTGGCATTCCTTCTGTCGTTCCCGCACGCTGGAGTGGCGGAAAGCTTCCACGGTGCTTCAGGTTTTCCTGGGGTGCGAACTTGAGTACCTGAATGAGTGCTTGTTTGCCCCTGCCCTTCCCCGCGATGTGGGCATTATTCAGCTCAATGTGCAGGTTCCCTCCCTTTCGGCGGCGCTCGTTGCGGAGGACTTGCGCGCCCGGGGCCTTTTAGCTTCGGCCTTGCGGTTCTTTTCCCTCCTGGAGCTGTCTTCGGACTGGCTCGTGGAGGATGTGGGGACGCTTGGGTCCGTCCCGGGGTTCGGCACCTTGTCCTCGGCTGCGCGTTCGTCGGCTGCCTTGTTGAAGCTGTTCACGCCGATTTTGCGGGATGCGGTTTCCCTGTTTTATGCTTCCCCCTCGCGTGTCGGCAGGCGGTGCTGGGTTCCTCCGTGGAATCTGCTTGGGCTCTGGCTCTTAGGCGTTCTTCACCTTTTTGTCCTCTTCTGTTTGAGGAGTCGGCCGTGGCGCAGTTTATTCAGGCTTGTCATCTGATGTCGGACTTGTTGGTTTTCCGGGGGTCCCGGGGTGGGTCTTCCCGGAAAGGTCGTGCCAGGGCTCGGGGTTCCTCTCGTCGTGGTAGGCCTCTGGTGTCAGGTTTGGGGTTGGCTCCTGTGGACCCTCCCTCGTCTGGTCGGCGCGGTGTTTGCGCTGTGCAGGGTTCTGGGTCTCGTAAGGGTCGCCGGCCCTTTCGCGGTTTGCCCCCTTGACGGGGCGATGGGGGGGCGGCTTGCACTGTTCGCCCGCGCCTGGTCCCACGATTCGTGGGCCTTTCGGGTCGTGTCTCGCGGCCTGCGGTGGCGTTGGGTGGCCCCTCCCCCCTTTGGGGGGTCGGGGCTGGCAGGGCAGGTTTCTTCCCCTGCGCTCTGTTGAGTCGTCTTGGAGTGGGTACGCTTCGGCGTCGTCGAAACGACGTCGTCCCTCAGATGGGTTTCCCATCTGTTTCCGGTTCCGAAACGGGACTGCGCGGACCTGCGGTTCATTCTGGACTTGTCCCGTCTGAACCCCTGGGTTCATTGCCCCTCCTTTTGGATGACTACACTCTCTCAGGTTCGGCTCCTCTTGGAGCCGGGGGCTTGGATGGTGTCCCTGGACCTCCGGGACGCTTATTGGCATGTCCCGATTCATCCGCGGTTCAGGGACTGGCTCGGTTTTGTTGTGGGGCGTCTGAGTTACCGCTTTCGTTGTCTCCCGTTCGGGTTGAACCTGGCACCTCGCGTGTTCACGTGCCTTACACGGGTTGTGGTGGCTCGTTTGCGTCTCATAGGTGTTCGGGTGTTGTCCTACCTCGACGACAGGCTGGTTTGGGCTCCCAGTCAGCTTGCTTGCTAGCCAGGGATTTGGTTCTTTCCCAGCTCGCCGAGTTCGGGTTCTTGGTGAACTGGAGGAAGTCCCTCTCAGGTTCGGACTTGGCTGGGTCTCGTTTGGGACTCTCGAACCGCCTCCTTGTCTCTCCCTTCGGAGTCTCTCCTGCGGCTGCGGTCCCGCCTTCGTCTGTTTCTGGAGGGCAATCGGGTCACCTGGCGGTTGCTCGAGGGGCTGTGTGGTAGCCTGAACTTCGCGATGGTGGTCTACCCGCCGGGTCGGGTTTGGCTTCGACGGCTGTTCTGGTTCCTTCGGGGTTCCCCCTTCCGCCTCTCTCGTGATCGCAGAGTTCGACCCCCGGGGGCTTTGCGTCGGTTGCTGCGTCACCGGCTTCCTCTTCGGGTTTTTCGGGGTTCAGTGCCTTGGCGCCTACTCGAGCCCTCGCTCGATGTGTACACGGATGCGTCGTCTCTCGGCTGGGGTTTTGTGACCAGTGCTCACCAGGCCGGCCAGGGGCGTTGGGATCCGTCCTTCCGTCGAGCTCACAGCACGGTGCGGGAGTTCGCGGCAGTGTGGTTTGCTCTGGGGAGGATTCGGGTGGCCCGCGGATCGACGATTCGGCTCCATTCGGACTGCTCTCTGGTGGTTCATTGCTTGAACCACGGGGGTTCGATGCGGTCCTTGTCTCTTTGGGGTTGGTCCCTTCGGGTGACTCGTCTGCTGAGTTCTCGGGGTTTGGCTCTCCTGGCAGTTCACATACGGGGCATGTCCAACGTCTTGGCCGACGCCCTGTCTCGCTTCGTTCCCCTCTCCATGGAGTGGACGGTCGACGACGAGTCCTTCCGTTGGCTTTGCCGGACGTTCGGGCGCCCCGAAGTAGACCTCTTCGCGTCGGCGTGGTCGCGGCGTCTTCCCGTTTATGCGGCGCCCTTCCCGATCGCGAGGCCGTCGGGGGCGATGCCTTTTGGCTAGACTGGTCGAGGTGGGGGTTCCTGTACCTCTTTCCCCTGGTTCGGCTGTTGCTCCAGGTCCTGACTCGCTTAGAGACTTACCAGGGGAGAGTTGTTCTTCTGACCCCTTGGTGGCCGGCCCAGCCATGGTTTCAGGCGCTGGTTGCTCGGTGTCCGAACCCGAGGGTTTTCCAGCGGCTCCGCCTCTTTCAGCAGATCGGGCCGGTACGTCACGTGGCTGGTTCGATCTTCTCCTCGAGTCTTCGCGTATGTTTTTTTTTACTCGAGTCTATCATCATCTCTATGGTGATCAGGTGGCCTCCTTGTTGGTGTCCCACCTGAGGGCTTCTTCTCGGCGGCAGTATGAAGTTTCCTGGCGGTCCTTCCGTTTCTTTTTGCGTCTTCGTCGTGTTAGTTCCTTGTCTGTTCGGGTGGTCTTGTCCTTCCTCTCGTGGTTGTTTCAGGACCGTCATCTTATGCCTAACACTGTCGCTTCGTATCGTGCGGCGCTGGCGGAGCCGCTTCAGCTTGCTTTCGGTATCGATGTTACGTCTGCGCCGTTTCGCAAGCTGTCTCGTGCATTGTTTCACCTCCGGCCTGCTCATGCGTCGCCTGAGCCGTCCTGGTCTTTGGACAGAGTGCTCGCTTTCCTTTCATCTCCTCGTTTCGTTGTGGCCCCTTCGGTCCAGGATTGTTTTTCCAAGGCACTTTTCTTGTTGGCTTTGGCCTCTGGGGGTCGGGTAGGGGAGCTTCATGCTCTCCTCCGGCGCAGGGATTTCTGCTCTTTTGGTCATGGTGATTGTTTTGTTCGTTTGCAGCCATCTCCTTCTTTTCTGGCGAAGAATGAGACTGCTGTGTTCCGGAGGGGTCCATGGGTGGTTGATGCTTGGTTGGTCAGGCCGGGGGTGCATCATGTTTTGTGTCCGGTTGCGGCGCTTCGCCGTTATTTGCGCGCCACAGCTTCTGTGTCTGGGGACGCGCTGTGGGTTGATCCGGTTTCCCTTCTTCCCTGTTCGCGGGTTCGGGTCTCTCAGGTCGTCCGCAGGGTTATTAAGTCCAGCCAGCCTGCGGTCTATCCCCGTGCCCATGACGTTCGTAAGTTCGCGGCTCTTGCTGCTGTCTTTGGGAATATGTCTTGGTCTGATATTCGGGCACGGGGATTTTTGCGGTCGAACAGGGTCCTGGCTGCTCGTTACCATGTGAATGTCCCTGGGCCCCGTCGGGCCTGTGTTGCTTTCAGTCGGCGGTTGCAGCCAGTTGTCTCGGCTTCAAGTTGAGGAGTGAGCGACGACCGCCTCCCGGGTAAGTCCCTCTTTTTCTGTCTGTGGGTAGTTAGCTCCGGGGAGCTGACGGGGCTCCCCCCAGAAAACCAGCGTTGAATGTAATGAAACGCCATTTTCTGGGTGAGTCCTGGAGGCTCCCCGGCATCCCTCCCTCCGGTCGGCGGTTTTTCGCGTTTTTGACATCCAGCCTCAAGAACTGAGGTGTGGGTAGCCGGCGCAGGGGGTCGGGGGCTCCCCCTTCCCCCTCCCGGGGAGGGGGGAGCTGCGCAGACAGCGGCGCGGCGGTGTGTGACGTCACACTAGTTTGCTTGTTTTCTGTTGGGGAGTTCTATCCACTAGTTCGGTTTTTGGTTGCAATTTTAACCAGAATAGGGGTTTGTTTTGAGGCGCCTACCTTTCTGGGTGCCTGTTCTGGTCGATGGCAGACATAGAATGCTTCCAACCACACGGGGGCTTCTATAGGCCATTGCTCCCCTTGCCTCTCTGAGGGGGCCTGGTTCTGGCCGTGGTCCCCGGTAGGCCTAAGAACTCCATACACATGACTGATGCCAAAGTCTGACATTACCATATCAGCCTGGGATAGCTCCGGGGAGCCTCCAGGACTCACCCAGAAAATGGCGTTTCATTACATTCAACGCTGGTTTTTTGCATTTTGAACATTAAAGTAATTATTATATAATACGCCATGAGTCCCAGGAACGTGGGTGGTAAGGCTCAACATATGAGATCCCATGTAAGAATGACCATAGAGCAGAAACGAGAGATCATTCGTAAATATGAAGATGGTGTGCAGGTAGTTGAACTGGCTAGGCAGTACAACAAATCTCAGTCAATGATATCCACCATACTAGCTAAGAAAAAGGACATTATGGGTGCTAAAGTGATGCATCATTACAGACAAATGTTAAAACGAATGGAAAAACAAATGTCTCTTGACAAATTTGTAGTGAGACAAACAAGCACTGAACCACAACCAGGTCCTAGTGGTATTCAGGCAAAACGTAGGAGAGAGAGAGTATCCCAGAGAAAACATCACTGCCTGATGTTATAATGGAAGGGGGACTCCCCTTCCAAACAGTAACAACTCTCCTCCTCCCCCTTCACCATCTTCCATACGCCATCAAGAGCCCTCCATAAAGGTAAGAGTAACTTTGGTACTGTATTGTAGTTAGAAAAAAACATTGTATTCAGTATAAAATGTATTTTTATGTTAATATTATGGAGGGTGGGGAACAGATTAATTCAAATCCCTTTAATTCTTATGGGAAAATTCGCTTCAACTTCCAATCCGTCTCTGGGAACGGATTAGCATCGGAAGTCGAGGCCCCATTGTAATATTATTACAGCAATAATGGAAGGATTTGTGAAGGAACTGTTGAATCTAGTCGGAGATCTGAGGACAGAGCTGGATTCGCTACGGGAGGAGGTACGTCAGCTGAAACAACATCAGGAAGAAACAAAGGAGGCGACCAGTATTAAAAAGACCTCGTCTTGGCAAGTTGTAAAGGACAGGGGTCTTAAGAAGACCTTGGCAAAACCGACACCTAATAGCCTAAGGACTTCTAATGCATTTGATGTGTTAGAGGATAGAGGACGAGTGCTGTGGTGAACCTGTAGTTCAACGAGGAGGCAAAGGCAAAGCAACGAGGAGCATTGAAGCGCAGGTCCCTCAAAGTGCCCTAAAGGAAAAGGGAGGAACGAAGCAAATTTTGGTTGTGGGAGATTCCCATGTGAGGTATTTAGACAGAACGTTTTGTGCCAGGGATAAGGGGAACAGGTTAAGGGTTTGCTATCCGGGAGCTGGTATTGGTGATATTGTTGGAAACATGAAAGATATTATGACGGGAAATGGGAACAAACCCATTATTTGTATTAGTGCAGGGGTAATGATGTTGGGCGAGTTAGGAGTGAGGAACTAATACACAGATTCAAGACAGCAATAGAATTAGTTAGGAGCAAGGGAGGAATCCCGATCATATGTGGCATTCTTCCAAGAAAGGGAGTAGAAAATGAATGGATGTCGAGGGCACTTGGTGTCAATTGCCGGCTGGAAAGATATTGCAAATCTAATGCAATATCTTTCATAGACAACTGGGGACACTTCTATGGAAGAAATGAAATGTATGCTCGGGATGGGGTGCCTCTATCGAGGGCTGGGGTTGTTGCTGTTGCGAACTCGTTGGAACCAGTGGTTAGAGGTGTTTGTTTGGGTTTAAACTGTTAGTAGATAGTGGTATGGGAATTGATTTGGAGGAAGGAGGTAATAAAAGTATGTGTTTGAGGGAGAAAGGAATTGGCAAAATGATCAGGGAAATTGAAGGGCCTCAAAATAACAATTCACTTAGGGTATATTACACTAACAGTAGAAGTCTAAGAAATAAAATAAATGAATTAAATGCTCTTGTCTGCACAGAAAAAATAGATATTATCGCACTTACCGAAACGTGGATGAATGTAGAAAATAGAGAACTATTAGCTGAATATCAAATAAATGGATTTAAACTATTTCACACAGATAGATATATTAGACGAGGAGGGGGAGTAGCCATATACGTTAGGGACAATTTGAAATGTAGTCTCAAAGAGGGAATCAAATCTGAGCCACACACAGAAACTATTTGGATAGAATTAAACAAAAAAGCAAATAATAGTATAATAGGAGTTATATATAGGCCACCAAATTTAGACAGAATGAAAGCAAAGCATCTATGGGATGAAATATCTAGAGCATCTAGATCTAACAGTATTTGTCATGGGTGACTTTAATTTTAGTGGAATAAATTGGTTGAACAAAACAGGGTATAATGAAGCAGAAGATTTTCTAGAATTAATTGATGATTGCTTTCTTAAGCAACACATAAAGGAACCAACGCGGGAAAATAATATTTTAGATTTAGTGTTAACTAACAGGGAAACGCAAATTACCCCTTAAAGTGCTCACCACCTCATATGCCGTGTTGGACGTTGTTCCAGTCAACTGTGCATCACGTCATATGACGTGTTGGAGTACTACGCAAGATTTAACCCTTAAACTGCGCAACGCGCCTGCAGGCTCGCGTCTGGTTTGCGCAACGCGCCTCCAGGTATTTTGATTTTTCACGTTCCATTCAAAACTGCCGCGCGGTGACGCGGGTATGGTATGGGTGGGTGGGGGCCCCCAGTGATCGTCCGCCGTCTTAAAAAAAAATCCCAGCATGCCCTGCGGCTGTGGGGAGCCTCAGTTTCATGGCAGCAACCATGTCTGACGCATCCTCTACGAGCTCCCGCTCCACGGTGACCCGCGGTCATGGAAAACGACTCTCTGAGGAGGAAATACGCGATATTTTGTATGATGACGGTGCTCTGGATGATGACCTGGACTATGATCCAGATAAAGACCTAACTCAGAGATCTGATACGAGTGAGGAAGAGACAGAATTGGAAGATGTGGCGAGTGTGTGGGGTACTCGTGCCTCGCCCAGCCTGCCTCGCCGCCCTGGGTCAACACCGTTATCATCACCACCATCATGTATGTCCCCAGATGCTAGTAGTTTATTCAGTGATAGTACATGTGACGAATCTTTCTCGGGCTTCAGTGACATTGGCTCCGATACGAGTAGTGTGGACGACCCGAGTACGAGCAGTGGTGGTGTTGCCAGGCGGGGTTTTGCTACCTCAGCAACACGCCGCGGCAGGTGGCAGCGTGCCTCACAGCATGTGGACAACGACAGTGGCCCCTCAACATCATTTATTCGTGGTAGGTCTACAGTACGTAAATCTGCCTCAGCGCCTAGCATACCCTCACGCAGCTCCAGCAGAAGCAGCGGACGACGTAGCCGTAGTTTTGGTGCTCGTGGTGGTGTTGGCCGTGGTGTTGGCGTCAACACCAAACCCCCTGGTGTACTTGTGTGGGAGGATTGCACCACATTTGTCCCTCAAATACCAACATTTGATGATAGCGATTTTGGTGTTACACCATTATTCCCATATACCGGTGATGATATGGCAGACATGGAATATTTTCAGGCATATTTTGACAATGTATTCATGACGCATCTTGTGACTGAGACAAACAGGTTCGCTCACAGCCTCATAGACGAAGGCATTTTACCTGCCTCACGGCTCACACGATGGAAGGACACGACAATCGACGAAATGTACGTGTTTCTGGCACTCTGTATGATGATGAAGCACTCTGAGAAAGCTGTCATCCAGGATTATTGGAGCAAAGACAGCCTTGTTCCATCGCCTGTGTTCAACCGGTACATGTCGCGTGATAGGTATCTCTTGATTCTCAGGTGCCTGCATTTCGAGAATAATGCAAATGAGGACAGACACGTCAGACTGTGGAAAGTACGGAAGATGTTCAGTGACATGAGAGGGAAGTTCAGGGATTATTTTGTACCTGGACAGAATGTGGTTATTGACGAGTCGCTTGTACTGTTCAAGGGGCGACTGGCATTCAAGCAGTACATTCCATCAAAGCGGCACCGATTTGGACTGAAGTTTTTTGTGCTATGCGACTGTGAGACTGGTATTCTCTTGGACATGATATTATATTCTGGTACAGACGTCGACATACCGGCTCAAGATGAACACGGGTTCTCTGGCAGTGTTGTAAAAACCCTGATGGAACCGTTGCTGAACAAGGGGCATGTACTGTACACCGACAACTATTACACCAGCCCCTTATTGACCAGATACCTCCTTGCCCACAACACCGGCGTATGTGGCACTGTGAAGAGCCACAGGAAGGAAATGCCAGTGTTCGGTATAGCTATAGCCGTGGGTGAGTGCCAGCTGCGCAAGTGTGACAATGCACTGTCAGTGCGGTGGAAGGACAGACGCGAGGTGAATATGCTGAGTACGATTCACACCGGTGCCATGTTGGACAGTGGGAAAGTCCACTTTCAGACACGCAACACCGTGTATAAGCCAGACTGTGTCATAGACTATAACGTGAACATGTGCCTCGTCGATAAGTGTGACATGATGCTTGGTGGAGTGGAGTGCGTGCGCAAGTCTGTGAAGTGGACTAAAAAGTTCTTCTTCCACCTCATGGATGTTGCAGTGCTCAACTGCTTCAATATGTACTTAGTAAAATCTGGCAGGAGACCGTCTATATGTACATTCAGTGCTGGTGTTGTGTCACAGCTGCTAGTAAAGTATGGCAAGGAGGGTTCTGTTGTACCGCGCAGAGTGCAAGCAACAATGCCACATGCAGCTCCAGACAGATTGAGGGGTAATGAGAACTTCGGAGTACATATGCTCGAGTATATGCCAGGCACAGCATCACGGGAGAAGGGTAAACGTGCCTGTATAGTATGCAGGAACACTACCCGCAGAGAACAGAAACGAAGATGTATCAGCACCTGGTGCGTGGAGTGCAAGGTGCCACTCTGCCCCGTTGGCTGTTTCGCAGCATATCACACACTCGCGGAGTACTGAGTGTGTTTATGGTGTGTGTATATAGTGTGTGATACTGTACAGTGTGTATATAAAGTGTAAATATAAATTTATTTGGCATGATACATTGGAAATTGTGCAGGATAAGTGAACTTGTTTGCGATGCACGTAACACAGTGTCTACGGACAGTACGGATGTTGTACTGCGATATTATAGTGTACGTGTTCGTTATACATTGGATTGGCACATAAAAACAATGAAAATGTATTGGGAAATGTGCGCAATAAATGAACAAAAATATATTCGCGACAACTCGCGCGCCCCGCCCCGAGCGCCCCACTGCCTCCGAGAGCTTACGCCACGGGTGCACGGGGAATGATGACGTCACGCCCCAATTTCCGGACCCCATAGCAGCCAAAGTAAGTACAATTTCGAATTTTTTTTTACATACCCATACTCAGGGAAGGGTTTTTGACACTTTAAAAAGAAAAAAGAATTTTTTCCAGAGAATTTATTTCCTGTGCACTGCGGGGGTGTCATACTTGGAGGCAACGCAGTTAAGGGGTTAAGCATGTTAGTTCTTGGTGGTAGTAATGAGCAGTACCACCACCTCTCTGAATTTGACGATAGTTGTGAATTGCTGAGTAGTTAGGCATGTTAAAGAGTTGAGTAGTATCTTCTTTTAACCACGTTTTAGTAAGTATAGTAAAAGAGAATTTGTTGTCAATAGTTTCAATCAAGGCACTAACATCATCAAAGTGTTTACCTAGAGATCTAACGTTCAAGTTGATTACAGAGATATTGTGATTATGTGTTAAGACATTGTTTACATCATGTGCTGTAAAATATCTGCAATTTTGATCATTAAAGTGATGATTGTAATAGATAGTGGGTAAGAGGTTTAGTTTTGGGTCTATATACTTGCCTGCATAAAAAGGCTGGTTGTAGGAAAACAAGGCAAGAATGGCAATTACAAAATAGAATTTTGATATAAAAGGGGGAAAAAATATATAAACTAGACTATACAAAACAAACACAAAATGAACAAAAAAAATGAGGTAGATTGCTTACAAGTACTCTCAGGTACACTGCAAGTAATAATTTGCATTTTGAGACACAGGCAAAACCAGGGGGTACAATGGAGTAAGGAAGTATAGCGAGGCTAGGCAACCTAGGTAATAAATGAAATCAAAGAAAAAAGTTGAATAATAAACATAGGCAAATTTAAGCTAATGATTATTAACTATAAATAATTTAGTTATGATCGTATAATTAATAAGTCCTAAAGAAATATTAATGCACTCAATTAATTAAGTCCAATAAATGACTAGTAAAAAGTAAATTAAAAATTAAATTAAGTGAAACAAAGAGACTTAGGATACCTAGCCCGCACTAGGTGACAAGAGGGTTTATTATGTTGACTCATTGAGAGTGATAATAAGGTGAGACAGACCACATTGGGAGAAGAAAGTGTTGAGGTTATCCTCATTAGCAATTGTAAACATTTTACCTACTGAAGTCTTTCTCACTTTAATCAAGCCATCTCTAGCGAAGCATTGATGAATCGCATCGGGGTTTTGATGACGGATTTGACACAGGCGGTAGAGGAGTTGCTGTCTTTTTCTAGTCAAGCACTCGTTGATGTAGATTCCCTGTCGTTGGGATGCAGCTGTCCGGACAAGATGCGATTTCATGGACTGGGAAGCCAGCTTCAGGCGAATTTTCCGCTGGTTTTGTCCTAATGGATTCTTTTTGCCTACTCTGTAGGCAGCAATAATGTCTGTTTTGTTTAGAGTGACCTGCAATTCGTTTTTAAGAGAGCCTGAACTATTTCAATACACTTTTCTCCTTCACTTTCCACAGGAATATCTTGGGACGACATAACTACAGAGTCAAGCAGCTTTTGCTGATCTTGTTCATCCTGGGTGACAGAACGTTGGGCGGATAATATATTGATACATGCAGTCATTTTGCTGAGAGCTTCCTCTTGTTTTTTTTTTATGGCTTCATCAGATTTCAGACGAATGTTTTCCTCACGGAGATCATTCAAGTCATGCTGGAGTTGATCTTGGCTAGCCTTAAAGTTTCTAATATCCTCTCAGAGGAGAGTTATTTTTTGTTGTTGTTGATGGAGGTTCGCGCGGTTCGCTTGATTCTCAGTTTGAAGACTCAGAATGATCGTGTTTTGAGCCTCAAGAACTAGGCACAACTTTTTGAACCACTGATTCTCGGCCCAGTTAGGGAAATCCGGTGAGGGACCAGAAGCACGCTTGAATTTCGTAAACTGGGATGTAAGAATGGTAATTAAATAGGAGAGGATTGAGAGGACACCGCTCCCTGGCTCAATGGGGTGGAGGGAAGAGCAGCACCGCCGCCACAGGCCCTAGAGCTTCCAGAGGGAGAACAACGATGACTGTCAGTATTTGTCGGGATGGCCGCCACAGGCCCTAGAGCTTCCAGAGGGAGAAACACGATGACTGTCAGTATTTGTCGGGATGGATGCCTTGTTAGGGGCTTTGTTGCTCTTATTTACCTGCACAGTCCTGTTCCTGGGAGACATGATAGGTCGAGAATGGACTGGAGTATATGTTGTGGCGGAAACTTGCTTCAGGCTGCGCGGTGGTGGGCAGAGGCGGGCAGCATGCACTATAGTACTCACAGCCAGAGAGGATTGTTTTGAATTTTGTTTGCGATGGAGTGAGTCGATTTGGGTTGGTTACTTTGAATGTGCTATGACATGCTTGGACTCAATGTACTTAGCTGCCTAATAAATAATTGACCACAAGTTTATTTTGTAAAGGAACCTAAGAAGGCGTTTGAAGATTCCTAGATGGACGAAATAATGCTGTGGTGCTGTGGCTAGCGATGTTAACATCGTGAACAGCATTGAATCATTGATATTTGATTATTGTACACAGTCATTATTACACTCAGGCTCTTCTGTAATACTATCATGGCTAAATAATACAAATTATATATATATATATATATATATATATATATATATATATATATATATATATATATATATATATATATATATTGACATTATTAGGCGATGCTGTGGTCACAAGCTGAACAGCAGTGCTGTGAGCTCATGCTGCATGCGCCAGCCTTGGTTGCTCACTCAATACTGAGGCTCTCACACCCAGAAGTGTGGCCCACGATTTTTTTTTAAAGATGGTGTCTGTTTACAAGAGCCCTGAGGAAGTAAGTAAGTAATTATCAAAAGAAGGCACCAAACCGGGAAGGCTATGTAGCACCATCAAATGTGCGGAATAATCAGAGGGCGCTAAATATCACCAAGGATGCCAATACGAGAACAAAAACGCATAAGGCGAACGATATCAAAAGTATCCGAGTCACCAAGAATTCTATTGAGGGACAGGTGACTGCGAAGGGCGGTCGGAAAGCAAGACACACGCTCATCATGGAAGACAGGACATGCAAGACCGTAAGAGGGACAATGCAATAAGGAGCAGGGTGGCGCTCCATCAAATGACCATGGGTTAAGTGAGTATGGCCAATACGCAACCTCACCAGAGCTGTTTCCCATCGCCGGTTATGGTGGTAGGAGGATGGCCACGAGGAAACACAACATTTAAGAGTACATAGTTTGTTACCAGTAACAGACGACCAAGAAGCCTGCCAACAGGTAAGGATGGAGGAATGGATAACCGGGTTAAAGTTGGAATATGGAATATGGGACAAGAGCGGACAGCTTCCTTGGCGGCAGCATCCGCACACTCATTTAAAGACACACCAATATGGCTGGGAACCCAACAAAACTCAACCGACTTAAATTTACTGTGAACAAGAAACAGCCAATGCTGGATCTCGACAACTACTGGATGAACCGGATTAAAGGACCCGAGAGCCATGAGGGCACTACGAGAGTCAACAACAACTACAAAGGAAGACTGACAACGAGAAAGCAGAAGACAAAGAGAATAGAGAATAGCATAAAGCTCCGCTGTAAAGATGCTAGTCTCCGGAGGTAAGCGACACATATAAGTGCGATCAGGAAAAACAACAGCGAGTAGTCAACACCGTCCACAGACTTAGACCTATCGGTGAAGACAGAAACGGAGCGAGAGTGAGAAGAAAAGTGCTCAAGGAAAAGGTGTTTTAAAATCATAGGAGGGGTAAAAGCTTTAGTGATGCGGGTCAAGGATGTACAAAACCGCGGAAGGGGGACTCTCCATGGGGGCAAAGAAGGAACAACACGAGGAGAAACATTAGAAACACGAACGGAAAGAGAATCCTGTAAGCGAGATAACTGGACAGAAAGAGGGAGGTGGTGAAGAGGAACAGGAACCGCAGGAGGGGTAAAAGTTAAAGCACGACAGAGGAGAGAGGAAGGATGTTGTAAGGACCATGCTAGATAGCGAAGGAGCCCTGAGGAAGCTGATGTAGTCGCGGGAGTTTTGAATGGAACGCTAAAAATATAAATACCCGGAGGCACGTAGCACACCCCCATTGAGTGCCTGCAGATGCGTTGCGCAGTTTAGGGGTTAAAGATAAGGTCTTCCGACATGAGTACACCCAAATCCTTTACATTGCCTTTTCGTTCTATGTTATGACTAGACTGAGTTTTGTACGTGGTTTCTGTTTTTATATTTTCATTTTTTCCGTAGCGCATGAGCTGGAATGTTTATCTTTGTTAAACACCATATTATTTTCTATAGTCCATAGAAAGACCTGATTTACATCTGATTGGAGGTTTGCTGTGTCCTCTATGGTGTCTACTCTCATGAAAAGCCTAGTGTCATCTGCAAAGGATGATACATTGCTATAGATTGTGTCCTTGTCTTAGCCTGATATGAGGATGAGAAAGAGTATTGGAGCAAGCACAGTACCCTGGGGGACTGAGGTCTTCACGGTTGATGGACCGGATTTTATTTTGTTGACTATTACACATTGGGGTTCTGTTAGTCAGGAAATTGTAGATCCATCTGCCTATTTTTCCAGTATTTCCTTTTGAACGCATTTTATGTGCAATAGCACCAAGGTATTACGTGTTGTAGGTAGGTAGGTGTGAATGTCCTTTCCATACAACCAACCAAAACCCATAGACTGCTTGTACTGTGATCAGATCACCCTGTATGCTTCCTGCTCTCAGAGAGGGGTTCAGCGTCACACACATTCAGGGGATGTGGCCCCAACACTGGCCTCGTTGTCACATGCACACACCCAATTCGAGCCGCTGTGATTCCCCACTCTCTCCTTAGTTGGTATGACCTTCTCAATCCCCCTTTCTTTGAATTATAATCCTGTACCACCCTCTCCACAGCTGTGGTTTTTTCTCTCTCTCTCTCTTCTTCTCTCTGGGAAGCCTCACTCGGACAAGGGCAAACACTGGCAAATTATATGGCCCCTGCTTTATCTTGTAAAGCGGGGGAGTTTCTGGGAACGGAGAAAAACATTTATGCAGCGCTTCGTGAGTGCTGCGCGCGCAGTGGGTGGGGGGGTGCTTATGTTCCAGCTCCGGTCCGCTTCACTTCGAAATGACGACACCGCTCCGCCACGTGGACCACTTCACCGACACAGAAGTTTGGATTGTTTAACTGTGCCCTCCCCCTCCCCATCTGGCCCGTTGGCATCGTGAGGGGGCTTGGTGGATGTCTGCCGGAGTGTGATGCTCCGTGGGGCAGTCCTCTGGCCTTTTCTGGCCTTGCACTCCTGCTGCTGTCTTCTCTAATTGTGCTGGAACGCTTTTCCTTTTCCTTATGTTTCGTTTTTCTCCCCCCTCTTCTCCTATCTGCTTGTCGTTTCCTGCCGACCTTTTGCTTGTTTTGGATTATTTCTTTGGACTTCTTCTATTTTGACGCCCGGGTGCTTGAGGAGGCATACTCTTGCACCCGTAGAACTGTAGTACCCAACGTCTCGAGCGAGGGGAACCTTTTATTGTCAATCCCCCTTTCGTCGCTGAACCCGATCTCGACGGACTGACGGTTCTTAAGGTGGCGTTTGTGGGGCATATACTCACGACGCACCCCTAGGGGGCCCCGGCATAATCGGCGATAGCTTCCTGTTGGGTGTCCTGCCTCTAATTGTGGCTCCATGGTGGGTATGGGGGCACATTCGTGGATGAATTTCTTTCTCTTCGTCTCTATGTCGATGAATGTTTCCGTTGTACCCTCTCAGGCTCGTGGGGTGGGCGACCAAGCCCCCGAGTCGGCCTGTGTTGGAAGACCAGGCTCTGTAGCTCCCGCTGCGTTAGGCCCCGACCTTGCTCCTCCTTTGATCGTCCTGACTTCTTCCCCCAGCTCCCCTCCCTCCTCTGTGGTTGGGTCGAGCCTCCAGCCCCCAGTGTTGACCACTTCGTCCCCTGGTGCGGCTTAGTCTCTCATTGTGACTACTGCGTCTTTTGACCCCTCTCTCTCTAGGGGTTCTCAACGCCGTTCGCGCCCCAGCCGCACTCGCTCGATTCCTTCCCGTGCTGATGCGTATCAGGCCTTGTTTGGTCCTGCTTCATGGGCCAAATACTTTGATCTCCTCCCTCTTGATTCTGCGCCTCCTGACGATTTCTCCCTCCATCGGCATCTTGTAGATTCCGTGGATGCGTCTGTTACTTTCAATCCCACTCGTCTCGGTACACGTGTCGTTGCTGCTCCTTCTCAGGATGCAGCTTCCCGCTTGGCTGCCTTATCTTGCCTTGGCGAGATCCCTGTTCGGGTCTCCAGGAACGTTCAGATGAATGCCAGTGTTGGCACTATTCTCCTCCCACCCCATGTTGCAACCGGTGTTCGGAATCTGCAGGATTACCACGATGATATTTGGCATATCCTTGATGCCCAAGGCCATTCTGTCCTCCAGGTTGACTCGTTTACTCGTCCCCCTCGTGGTCGTCGCCGTCAACCCCTTCGCGTTGTGAAGATCACCTTTGATGGTAGGACCCTTCCATCCTGTCATTCTTGCTGGTGCTAGGTGCTCTGTCCAGGAGTATATTCCTTCTCCTCGACTTTGTAACAAGTGCTGGAGGTTTGGGCATGGTGCCCTCCACTGCTCTGGGACTGTCTCTCTCTGTCCTTTGTGTGGGGGTGAAGGTCACTCTAAATCGGAATGCACTTCTCCCCAAGCTCGCTGCCTCAACTGCGGTGAGGCCCATCCTACCTTCTCCCGTGCCTGTGTCCATTACAAGCTTGAGGCAGCCGTCCTCAACCTGAAGCACCGGGAGCGTTTATCTTTTCCTGAGGCGAGGCGCCAGGTTCGCCGGCTCCCGCCTTATACTAACATCTCTTATGCTCGCGTATTGCGCTCTTCCTCTCCTCGTCCTTCCCCCCTTCCTCAGACTCACAACCGTTTCTGGGCCTTGGACCCTGATATGCCCACTGCCCCCTTCTCTGTCCCGAGGGGTCCCCCTCCTGGTCCTCTGTCTGGGGTTCCCCTTCTTTCTACCCGGTCTGTCATGTCTCCTGTGTCTTTTTCCTCGTCCCCCTCCGATCCTCCTTCCCATCCTCTTCCTCCATCTATCGGCTCTCCCCGCCGCCTGTCGGTGCAGGCGGATGTCCATCGCTCTCCTAACGGCCGTCGTGTGTGCTCTCGTTCAGCTTCTCCTGTTGAGACACTGGAATCCGTTGCCCGGTACGTAGTTGCTGGGACACTAGTCTCTTTAAGTCAGAAGCGTAAGCCTGGCTCCTCTCCTTCCTCCTCCCCGGCGGGTAAGAAGGCTTCGCTTTCTTCCTCAGCTCCTACTTCTGGCTCTGTTGCTCCTTCCCCTCCCGATTCAGTGATTGCGCCCCCTGTTCCTGCTATGGAGGTTTCTTTGGCCCCTGCTTCCCTTTCGGTTGCTGCTCTTGCTGGGGTGCGCTCCCCTCTTTCTACTCCCCCTCTTCCTGCTGCTGTCCTTGACTGCTCCTCTCCGTTGTCTCCTCCTCTTCCTCCTCCTCCTCCGGACCCCGCCCGCCCACCTCTGATCTGTTCTCCCGTTTCCTTCCCTCCGTCTTTGCTCAGTTTACCCATGCCCCCTAACCCTGACTTTGCTGACCCTGATATTCTTTAACGTGCTCTGTTGCTCTTTCGCCTTTGTTTCTTCCTTGTTCTCTGTTTTTGTCCTTTCTCTTCTCGTCGTTGTCCATTCTTTAATGGAACGTTCAAGGTTATTACGCCAATTTCCTCGAACTCCAACTTCTGATTTCGCGGTTTTTGCCCCTTTGTGTCTGTCTCCAGGAGCCAATGCTTGGTGCTCGTCCTGGTCGTTTTCGTGGCTATTCCTTTCTCTCCCCCCCCCCCCCAGCCGTTGCTGGGGCTTCTAATTCTTCTGCTCTCTTGATTCGTGCTGATGTTCCCTTTGTCCCCTTACTTTTTCCTTCGCCTCTCCATTGTTCTACTGCTCGTATCTTTGTGGGGAAATGGTACACAGTTTGTTCCATTTATCTCCCCCCGAGTGTCCCGCTTTCTCTTCCTGATTTGAAACACCTCCTAGACTTCTTGCCGGAGCCTGTGCTCCTGCTGGGTGACTTCAATTGTCTTCATTCTCTTTGGGGTGACGTTCTGACGAATACCTGGGGTCGCCTTCTTGAGCCGTTTCTCCTCTCTTCTTCCCTGTCTCTTCTGAATTCTGGTGAGCCCACTCATTTGGACTCTCGGACTCGCACTCTTTCTTGTCTTGATCTTTCTCTCTGCTCTTCTTCTCTTTACTTATATTTCACGTGGCAAGTTCTTGATGACCTCCATGGAAGTGATCATTTCCCCATCCTTGTTTCCTTTTTCTCTTTTCGCCCTTCCCTCTTTCCCTAGGTGGCAGTTTGCTAAGGCGGACTGGACCCTATTTACCCTCAGTGCTGCTCTCTCTGACCTCTCCCTTCTGCCTCTCTCTCGCACTCTCCTCCTTTTTTATGACACTGTCTTCAATGCTGCCCTCCGCTCTATTCCTCGCTCTTCCTCTCGGGGTCCACGGAAGTGCGTTCCCTGGTGGAATGCGGACTGTGCTCGGGCTGTCCGCTGTAAGCGTGCAGCCTGGAAGAGGCACCGCCGTAGGCAGACGACCGATTCTTTTCTTTTCTTTCGGAAAGCGAGTGCGGTGGCCCGTAGGGCCATCCGTACGGCTAAACGTGAATGTTGGGCATCTTATGTCTCAACAATTACGTCCGAAACCCCTCTGACCCAGATCTGGAAGCGTATCCGCAAGATAGCGGGTAAGTTCGTTCCCGATGTTTCACCGATCCTTCACCTCCATGATACTCTTGTGGCGGACCCATTGCAGGATGCTTCCGAACTGGGTTCCCACTTTTCTTCTGTTATCTCTGGTCTTCATCTTCCCCAATCTTTCCTTCTTCGTAAACCTGTCCTTGAGTCTCGTCCTTTAGATTTCTGCACTCATCTTCAGCTTCCCTATAATGATCCCTTCTCTCTCTCTGAACTTCGTTCTGCCCTGGCCCTCTGCGGTTCTACGGCGGCGGGCTCCGATGGTATTCATTATGAGATGCTTCGCCATCTCCCTCCGTGCACGTCTCAGTATTTACTGAGTCTGTATAATCGGATCTGGGAGTCGTCGTCAGTCCCTGAGGACTGGCTTGACGCCGTTGTCCTCCCTGTTCGCAAACCGGGGTCTCTGGGTACTTCCCCTAAGGACTTTCGCCCTATTGCTCTCACAAGTTGTGTCTGCAAACTCTTTGAACATATGGTTAACGTTCGTCTGATGTGGTTCCTGGAACACCATCACCTCTCCCCTTCTCAATTTGGTTTCCGCAAGTGCCGCAGCACGACAGATGTCCTGGTGAACTTGGAGGTCTATATTCGTACTGCTTTTGCTGCGAAGACCTCCGTTGTTGCCGTCCTTTTTGACCTGGAAAAGGCTTACGACACCACTTGGCGATATCATATTCTATCTCAACTTCATTCTTTTAGCCTTCGTGGTCATCTCCCTCTCTTTCTACGCAGCTTCCTCTATCGTCGTTCCTTTCGGGTGCGCCTTGGTACCGCTCTCTCTGCCTCGTTTCAGCAATACGAAGGTGTGCCCCAGGGTAGTGTTCTGAGCACTACTCTTTTTTCTGGTTGCCCTCAATGGTCTTCTTTCCTCTCTTCCTTCTGGTGTCTTCTCCGCTCTATGTCGATGATCTTACCCTTTGCTGTCAGGGTGATGATTCGCCTCTCCTTCAGCGCCGGCTTCAACTTGCAATTGATGCCGTGTCGTCTTGGGCCACCGATCATGGCTTCAAGTTCTCTACTTCTAAGACTTGTGCCATGACTTTTATGCCGAAACGGGTCGTTCTTCGTCCATCTTTGTCACTTTATGGTCATCCCCTTGAATACAAAGATTTCACGAAGCTTTTAGGGTTATTCCTTGACACTCGTTTGTCTTGGTCTCCCCATATCTCTTACCTCCGTGTTGAGTGCTCTAAGGCCCTTACCCTCCTTCGGGTCTTGTCCCATACTTCTTGGGGGGCAGATAGGCGCACTCTCCTTGCTTTACATTCCTCTCTCGTCCTGTCTAAGCTCGATTATGGTTGCCCTGCTTACTCGTCTGCTTCTCCTTCTACTCTTCGCCGTCTTGATGCTTTGCACCATACTGGGTTGCGCCTCAGTTCTGGTGCCTTTCGTTCGACTCCCATCCTTAGCTTGTATGTTGACACTGGCTTCCTGTCTCTCCAGGACCGCCGTGATCGCTACTGTCTTCGCTATCTTGCGCGGTCCTTGCAACATCCTTCCTCTCGCCTCTGTCATGCTTTAACTTTTACCCATCCTGCGGTTCCTGTTCCTCTTCACCACCTCCCTCTTTCTGTCCAGTTATCTCGCCTATAGAATTCTCTTTCCGTTCGTATTTCTGATGTTTCTCCTCGTGTTGTTCCTTCTTTGCCCCCGTGGAGAGTCCCTCTTCCGCGGTTTTGTACATCCTTGACTCGTATCACTAAAGCTTTTACCCCTCCTACGGTTCTAAAACGCCTTTTCCTCGAGCACTTTTCTTCTCACTCCCGCTCCGTTTCTGTCTTCACCGATGGGTCTAAGTCTGCGGATGGTATTGGCTACTCTGTTGTTTTTCCTGATCGCACTTATATGTGTCACTTACCTCTGGAGACTAGCATCCTTACTGCGGAGCTTTATGCTATTCTCTATGCTCTTCGTCTCCTGCTTTCTCGTTGTCAGTCTTCCTTTGTAGTTGTTGTTGACTCTCGTAGTGCCCTCATGGGTCTCGGGTCCTTTAATCTGGTTCATCCAGTAGTTGTCGAGATCCAGCATTGGCTGTTTCTTGTTCACAGTAAATTTAAGTCGGTTGAGTTTTGTTGGGTTCCCAGCCATATTGGTGTGTCTTTGAATGAGCGTGCGGATGCTGCCGCCAAGGAAGCTGTCCGCTCTTGTCCCATCTCTCGTAAAGGTATTCCATATTCCGACTTTTACCCGGTTATCCATTCCTCCGTCCTTACCCGTTGGCAGGCTTCTTGGTCGTCTGTTACTGGTAACAAACTACGTACTCTTAAATGTTGTGTTTCCTCGTGGCCGTCCTCCTACCACCGTAACCGGCGTTGGGAAACGGCTCTGGCGAGGTTGCGTATTGGCCATACTCCCTTAACCATGGTCACTTGATGGAGCGCCGCCCTGCTCCTTATTGTCCTAGTTGCATTGTCCCTCTTACGGTCGTGCATGTCCTTCTTGAATGTCCTGACTTCCAGGACGAACGTGTGTCTTGCTTTCCGACCGCCCCTCGCAGTCACCTGTCCCTCAATAGAATTCTTGGTGACTCGGATACTTGTGATATCGTTCGCCTTATGCGTTTTTGTTCCCGTATTGGCATCCTTGGTGATATTTAGCGCCCTCTGATTATTCTGCACGTTTGATGGTGCTACATAGCCTTCCCGGTTTGGTGCCTTCTTTTGATAATTACTTACTTACTAACTGTGCCCTCAACATGGACCCTACACCAGCAACCTCGGCCCTGGACCTCGCCCTATCAGACCTGCCCGTCAAGGGCCCCTCAACATCCCAGAGCGACCCGTCAGGGGCGTCTTGCCCTCCTCAACATGTCCTAAGGTATAGTTGTGTCTGTGTTTCCCCCCCACTTGGAGCATGGAGCCCCATCTAGGTTAGGGCTGCCCCCAGTGTTTGGCGTGTGCCTAGCGTCGTGTCCCTTGTGGTACATGTCGTGCTGCCCTAGCTAGTTTCCCTGGGCCCCAGTGTCCTCCTCGTGGGCCAGACTCCCTGGCTGGGCCGGACGGCACAGATGCTTCTCTTTTGGGTGCTAAGCTGGGAGGGCGCCTGGTGCGCCCCTGTGGCAAGCCGTGAGGGGCTCCCTTTCACCGGCGGGCTGGCGACGTTCTATCGGGCGTGCCGCACACGTGGCCTGGGTCCCCGTGGCTTTCAAGCCCTAGGAGTGGCATCCCCATGGGCTCCGCCCCACACCTTGCTCGGCAGGCCACCGCAGGCGGCAGCAGGGCCTGAGGGTCAAGTGGAGCGCTCGTGGGGGGTTCCTCCGTCAGGGATTAGGTTCCGCCGCCCCCCCCCCCCCAGATTGCTGACGCCCTTCCCAAGGTGCACCTTGGGCGCTTCTTGGGGCTTGCTCTGGGCCCCCTGGGCCCCAGTGTCCTACCCCGTAGGATGGCCGGTCATTGGGGGCCCACATGGGCGCCCCAGCCCTGCTCCTTCTGGCCTCGTGCCGTGGGCCCGATGCTCCTGCCTCGTGGGCCGGGTGGTCTTGGGGGGGCCCCGCATGGCTACTTCCGTGCCACGTGGGAACGTGTTTCGGGGGGCCCCTTCCTTGCCACGTGTCCCAGCCGATGATCCAGCACCTGACGGTCCAGCTGGCGGTGTTCCAGCAGTGGATGTTCCAGCGCTGATGTCCCGGCTAGCGACGCTCCAGCTGCTGATGTTCCGGCTGAGGAGGTCCCAGCCGACGATCCAGCAGCTGATGTCCTGGCTGGCAGTGTTCCAGCTGAGGACATCCCAGCCCCTGGTGTCCAGCCGCTGGTGTTTTGGCTGATGAGGTTCCAACCGATGATCCTTGCCTGTGGTTATAGTCTATGTTCTCTGATACCGCCCCTGCCTAGTGGGCCTGTCGCCCGCCCTGTGGGCATGCCATTTAGATCCCCCCCCCTCCCGCTACATCTTTTGCAGGGCCCTCAGTCTGCCCCTCAGCGAGGCCCACGGGCCACCCTGGGGGGACGCCCCGTAGCTGGGCACGACAACGTGGCAGATGGCAAGTGGCGGGCACTTGGAGCTCCTCCCTACGTCAACGCTCCATTCCTAAGGGCGCTGCCGGCAGTCACTACTGCGTTGGAGGTGGGGCCAACCATTAGCACCGCCCCGCCCCTGCGTCCGCGTCTGAAGGAAGTATATATCGTGTACATTTTTGTTGCCCTAGGGTCCCCAGTCACTTAGTTCGGCACTCACTGTCCTTTGGCCCCCTTTTTCCCTGCTTGCTATGGTGTGTTCAGGCTTGGTTTAAGTGGGTTGTGCTTCCCAGTTACACTGCTGGCTTCAAATGAAACTGCTACCTCAAGAACCCAGAAAAGAACTCTCCAAACTACATAAACACACAATAGAAAATTCACGAAACTAGCACCAGTTCTTTGTCCCACTGTATTTGGTTAATCTGCTCTTTCTCCACTTTACTACTTCAGTTTACTTCCTAATTTATTTTCCGTTTCTGTTTTGCTTGTTAGCTAGTTCCCTCGGTGCCTATCTTTTTTTTTGTTTTCCTTTCATTCCTCTATTCCTTTACTATTTTATTTGGTTGTCCCCCTCTTCGCCCTGCCTTCCTCCCCCTTCCCCCCCTTCCCTGCTTCGGGGGAGCATTGTTACTTTGTCTTTTATTCTCTCTCCTCTCCCATGTTGTTTGTGCCGTTTTTTCAGGGGCCGTTTATTCTTTCTAACCTTCCTGTTTACTCAGTTCCCTCAATCTTTGTTTCCGTTCTGTTTCGTTTACTTCCCCTTTCTATTTTTCCATTATTCCTCCTTTCATGTTACTTTAAGTTTCTCTTCCAGTTTTTCTAGTTCCTTCCTTCTTTACTTCGTCTATGTATCTCTATTAGTTTTTGAAAAAAATTTCTGGTTACTCCTTTAGTTAGTTTCTTTTTTAGCCCCCTCTTGTTGGCTGCTCCCCTTCTACGTGGAAGTCGTTGTTTGTTTTGCCTTCCTTATTCCCTCCTTCTCTTTCTCCTGACTTGTGCCACGCGTTTTGCAGGTCCAGTTTTCTTTCCTGTTTTACTACTGTTTTCGGGTATACTTAGTTATTTGTTGCAGTTATATTTACTCTGCTCGGTTTTATTGTTTTTTCTCCCTCCTTTTACTTGTTATTTAAGATATTTATTTATTTACTTGTTATTTTTATTATTTAAGTTAATCAAGTCTTGTGTTTTCAAGCAGATGTTTTCTACTTATTTTTGTTTCTTTACAGGTCTGCATTTATTTATGTTCTTGTTTTCTATGCCCCTCCTTTTTTGCTTTCATGTTTAATCTAATTTCCCATAAGTCTTTTCATAAGTTTTGTGGAGGTTTTAAGCTTTAATTAGGTTCTACTTAAGGATTTTCTCCATTATTCTCATTTCACTCACTATACACATTATATATTTAATTATATTTGTCCGTCCATTTATGTCTATATTTATTATACAATTTATTATACATTAGTCTTTTGTTTATAATTTCCTTCGCGTTTGTTTCTTTAACTACTTCTAAGCTCTCCCTTCGCTTAAAGTTTCGGTTCTTGGTTCGTTTTTGCTCTCTCAGCTTTCATTTATTTATTTATTCTTTCTTTAGTTTCGGGACTTAGACTCCTCCCCTCCCTGTTTTCGCCCATTCTCCCACCTTCCCGCTTCGGGGTAGTTGTCTTCTCCTTTGCCCTCCTTCGTTTCCTCCCCTTGCTCTCGTTGCGTTCGGTGCCATCCCTTGGGGACCGCTTTCCTTGTCTTTTATTTACGTATCTTGTGTGCACTTTTATGTTTTTTTTAGCTTGACTTACTCTTGGTTTTTGTTCCTGACAGCCCGTTCCCGTTTTGTTTTTGTTTTTGGCAGCCCGACCTCAAGCAGAGGTCGGGCTGCCCTTGAACTGCTTTAAGTCTTGACCTGGAGATTCGATCGGTACAACGCGCTGCACAGGAGCGGACGCAGGTGGTGCATCAAGCCGTCGCCTCCTCAGTCGAACCCTCGCTCTCCACCGCACGGGCCTACGGCTCCCCCCCCCCCCCCCCCCCCCGGGATATTGCTACGCTTTCCACGCAACAGGAGCAGGCTGCACCATCACTTCCTGCACCTACAAGCACTACTACCCGCGTGTCCGCAAGCAACACCCTGCCTATAGCAAGAGTAACGCCAGTCCATAAAGGAGGCAATCCGGCGGACATAAACAATTATAGACCAATATCAAATCTACCCATTCTATCAAAAATATTTGAAAAAATTATTTACAAACAGCTCTATTCCTACCTCGTAAAATTCGACATACTCAGCCCCTGCCAGTTTGGCTTCCGGTCCCAAAAGAGCACCAATGATGCAATCATTAGTCTCCTTGACATTATCTACTCAGCCCTTGACAAAAATGAGTTTCCGATTGGACTCTTCATTGACCTAAGAAAAGCCTTTGATACTGTTAATCACAACTACCTCTTACTTAAACTCCAGCATTATGGAATCCGAGGCCTTGCCCTTGACTACATCCGATCCTATCTTAGTGACAGACACCAATATGTAACCATCAATGATACAACTTCTTCCACTCTACCAATTACCGTTGGAGTGCCACAGGGCAGCATCTTAGGACCTCTTCTATTTCTTATATATATAAACGATCTGCCTAATGTCTCTAATATTCTCAAACCTATATTGTTTGCTGACGATACTACCCTTATCTACTCAAACCTCAACCCACATACACTAAATAATGTTGTGAATAATGAATTAAAAAAAGTCCACTTATGGATGTCAACGAACAAACTAACATTAAACATCGAAAAGACTTACTACATCTTATTTGGAAGCAAATCATCAAATGCAATTCAGCTACAGATAGACAACATTAACATCAGTAATAAAAATGATGGCAAGTTTCTTGGCCTATTCCTAGACAAGAGACTCAACTTCAGCACCCACATTCAACACATAACTAAGAAAGTCTCTAAGACAGTTGGTATACTCTCCAAAATCAGATATTATGTTCCTAACTCTGCTCTCCTCTCACTATATTATGCACTAATCTACCCCTATCTTAATTATGGTATCTGTGCATGGGGGTCTACCACTGCAAACCACCTTAAGCCCATCATCACACAGCAAAAATCTGCTATCAGAATAATAACTAACTCTGCTTTCAGACAACACTCAGCTCCCTTGTTTAAATCCCTAAACTTGCTAAATATTAACTCCCTCCACACATTCTCTTGTGTCAACTACATTTACAAAACCCTGTTCTTAAATGCAAACCATGCTCTGAAACTCTCCCTGGACAGATGTAATAGGACCCATTATCACCACACCAGAAATAAATATCTCTTTGATATCCCCAGGGTCAAACTTAATCTGTGTAAACACTCTATGCAAATTAAGGGACCTAGTCTATGGAACTCACTCCCTAGTGAATTGAAAAACTGTAAAACTTTTGCCTTATTTAAAAGCAAAACCAAAAAGTACCTAACTTCATCTATTTAGTTTCCTACACCGAGCTTTAAATTTGCTCTGTACCTAGTGTTACCCAATCTCCTAATTTTTATGTAATATCAAACAACCTTATCATTGTGTTCATTGCTGTCTTCTTTTATGTGCTAGCCATATGCTGTATTGTGACTACCAATTTTTGTCAACTACCATTCAAGCTGTCATTGCAATCAATCATATATTGTTTCTGCTGTATTGTGCCTACCAATTTGTTGTCAACTACCATTTTAAGCTGTCATTGCAATCAATCATAGCTACCTATGTGCTTTAATATACTGTACCTATAATTTTCTCTCATCTTTTTTTTTTTCATTCCATGTAATCTGTTTTCATTTTATTGTCTATAAACTTTGCAAGTATTTACCTCCTTAAAATTTTCTTAGATTAAGGACCTGCCCGAAACGCTGCGCGTGCTAGTGGCTTTACAAGACTGTAATTACCATATTTGTATCCTCACATTCCTTATGTACATTCTTGTATATGCATAAATAAATAAATAAATAAATACTTCCCATGCCCCCTGGCCCAGCCTCGCATCGCCGCCGCCCAGGAGCAGCGTCCCTGTCGCCCCCCTCAGGACAGGGGCAAGAGGAATGACACACGTAACAACGCCGGTGGACGCAGACGCACTTGATGCTTTCCTGGTGGGTTACCCTCTCCGGGACTACATTGTGGGGGGCTTCCGGAGTGGTTTCCTACTTAAATAAATAAATGTTTATTCAGGTAAGGTACATACAAGAGATTTTACAAAATGGATAGATTTATAGATAGAGCAAGTACATACAACGCCTAAAGCCACTATTACGCAAAGCGTTTTGGGCAGATTGGTTTCGGGCCCCCTTGGTTTCAAGGGGGCGCGGACTCCTCTCTCCTCACGCAACCCCCCCAGCAACCATGGCCCTTCCAAATATAGTGGGCCTATGCTTGACAAGGAACTAAGTCTGGGGCACATAGCGGGCCCCTTCGAAGCCCCCCCCCCATTCGAGAACTTAAAGTGTTCACCCATAGCCCTGAGAGAGAAGTTTACGCCGGGCAAGTACAGGCTCCTGCCCAATCTCGGCTACCCCTATTCCTCCGAGAGCGTGAACGCCAACATCCAGCGGGAGTCGACAACGGTGAACTACCAGTCCATCAACGACGCGGTAGCCTTGGTGGTCAGACGCTCGCCAGGGGCGCACTTGGCGAAGTGCAACATAGCCGAGGCATTCTGGACCGTCCCGGTCCACCCCCAGTGACTACCACCTACTCGGCTTCACCTACGGGGGACGGTACTACTACGAGAAAATGCTCAGCATGGGGGCTGCACCCTCCTGCAGGATCTTCGAGACGTTCTCCAGCACCCTGTAATGGATCCTCGCAAAAAAGTTCGGCATGCGGGATGTCATGAAGGTGCTGGACGACTTCCTCTTCGTGAGTTCTACTTACGACGAGTGCATGCGGAGCCTGCGGGTGTTTACTGCCCTCTGTGAGTGCCTGGACGTTCCCTTGGCCCCACACAAGACCGAGGGCCCGTGCCTCACTTTCCTTAGACTGGAAATCGACGCCCAACTACAATACAATACAATACAATACAATTTTATTTAGGTAAGGTACATACATACAATAAATATTTACAAGGATTGTTTGACTTATAGGTAGAGCTAGTACATACAATGCCTAAAGCCACTATTACGCAAAGCGTTTCGGGCATGATTAACCTAAGCTTAAGCTTATCTTTGATATTGTTTATCAATTAATATCTGATAGTAACTAAGATTTACATGTATACAAAAATTAACTAGCATTTAAAGGTATATGAATTACTATAATTATTATGTTTCATGAATTTCCGTCAGTCTTTATCATGTTTTAGTATTGAGAATCTCAGGACAAGTGTTCATGTACAATACAATACAATACAATACAATACAATTTTATTTAGGTAAGGTACATACATACAATAAATATTTACAAGGATTGTTTAACTTATAGGTATAGCTAGTACATACAATGCCTAAAGCCACTATTACGCAAAGCGTTTCGGGCATGATAAACTTAAATGACAAGCTTAATACTAATTGAGCATAATGAGTAGAATGAAAACAAGAAATGAAAACATAGATGAAAAAGCAGCACAAATACAATTATGTCGACAAACAGCGCTCTTTAAAGAAAAAAACAGACATTGGTTGACAATAGAAGGGTAAGGTAGGTCACAGGGAATTTATTAGGTATAGCTTCGCTTTTAACTTAAACTGGTTGAGAGAGGTACAGTCTTTAACATGGTTGGGAAGGTCATTCCACATTCTGGGCCCCTTGATTTGTAGAGCATTTCTAGTTTGATTAAGTCGTACTCTAGGAATATCAAAACTGTATTTATTTCTGGTGTGATGCTCATGGGTTCTGATACAACCTTCTATGAAGCCTTTGAGATCAGGATTGGCATTATAAGAACATAAGAACATAAGAACAAAGGTAACTGCAGAAGGCCTATTGGCCCATACGAGGCAGCTCCTATTCTATAACCACCCAATCCCGCTCATATACTTGTCCAACCCGTGCTTGAAACAATCGAGGGACCCCACCTCCACAATGTTACGCGGCAATTGGTTCCACAAATCAACAACCCTGTTACTGAACCAGTATTTACCCAAGTCTTTCCTAAATCTAAACTTATCCAATTTATACCCATTGTTTCGTGTTCTGTCCTGTGTTGATACTTTTAATACCCTATTAATAGGGTATTAAATAGGCAGTCGGTCAGGTGAAGTCACAGTGAGAGGTTGTGTTAACCGGAGCTCCTGAGTGTTGTAATATTATCATAGCAATATGGAAGTTGTAGTTAAGGACCTGGTGACTCTAGTGGGAGCCCTGAGGACAGAGTTGGACTCTCTGCGGGAGGAGGTGCGTCAGCTCAAAAAACAACGAGAAGTAACGAAGGAGGAGACCAGCAGTAAAGGGACCTCGTCTTGGAGAGTTGTGAAAGACAGGGGCCTTAAGAAGACTTTGATAAAGCCGCCTTCAAACGCCATAGCAACTTCTAATTCATTTGACGTTTTGGAGGACGAGTGCTGTGGAGAGACTGTGGATCGCGCAAAAGGGAAAGCAACGAAGAGAAAGGAAGCGCAGGCCCCTCAGAAAGTAAAGGAAGTACCTAAGCAAACATTAGTTGTGGGAGATTCCCAGATAAGGTATTTGGATAGAACGTTTTGTGCTAGAGATAGGGGGAACAGGTTAAGGGTTTGCTATCCCGGAGCTGGCATTGGTGATATTATAAACAACATGAATGATATTATGGCTGGTAATGGGAACAATCCCATTATTTGCATTAGCGTGGGAGGAAATGATGTTGGTCGAGTTAGGAGTGAGGAACTGATTCAGAGGTATAAAACAGCCATAGAGTTAGTTAGGAGCAAGGGAGGAATCCCGATCATATGTGGCATTCTTCCAAGAAAGGGAGTGGGAAATGAATGGATATCGAGGGCACTTGGTGTCAATTGCCGGCTGGAAAGATATTGCAAATCAAATGCAATATCTTTCATAGACAACTGGGAACACTTCTATGGAAGAAATGAAATGTATGCTCGTGATGGGGTGCATCTATCGAGAGCTGGGGTTGTTGCTGTTGCGAACTCGTTAGAAGAAGTGGTTAGAGGTGTTTGTTTGGGTTTAAACTGTTAGTAGATAGAGGTATGGGAATTGATTTGGAGGAAGGAGGTAATAAAAGTATGTGTTTGTGGGAGAAAGGAATTGGCAAAACGATCAGGGAAAGAGAAGGTCCGCAAAATAACAATTCACTTAGGGTATATTACACTAACAGTAGAAGTCTAAGAAATAAAATTAACGAATTAAATGCTCTTGTCTGCACAGAAAAAATAGATATTATTGCACTTACCGAAACGTGGATGAATGTAGAAAATAGAGAACTATTAGCTGAATATCAAATATATGGATTTAAACTATTTCACACAGATAGATATATTAGACGAGGAGGTGGAGTAGCTATATATGTTAGGGACAATTTGAAATGTAGTCTCAAAGAGGGAATCAAAACAGAGCCACACACAGAAACTATTTGGATTGAATTAAACGAAAAAGCTAATAATATTATAATAGGAGTAATATATAGGCCACCAAATTTAGACAGAATGGAAGCAAAGCATCTATGGGATGAAATATCTAGAGCATCTAGATCTAACAGTATTTATGTCATGGGTGACTTTAATTTTAGCGGAATAAACTGGTTGAACAAAACAGGGAATAGTGAAGCAGAAGATTTTCTAGAATTAATTGACGATTGCTTTCTTACGCAACACATTAAGGAACCAACACGGGAAAATAATATTTTAGATTTAGTGTTAACAAACAGGGAAACGCAAATTAATGACATCGAAATAGGGAGTGAGCTAGGGAGCAGTGATCACAAAGAAATCAGATTTAGCATAGAATGGAATAGACCAGTAGGAGAAAATTCTGTTAAAGTGCCAGATTTTCGAAAAGCTGATTTTAATAGCCTAAGAAATTTTTTGGGTCAAATTGATTGGAAAGTCTTGGGTATGGGGTGTGGGCCGGTCTTGGAGCGAGACATGAACCCAGCGATAGGTGACTTAAATGGGGATTTCGATGTGGATTCAATATATAACTTATTTAAGAATATTCTAAACATAGCACAGGAACGTAGTATACCATACAAATTGAATAGATCGAATACTAATGACCCAAAGTGGATAACAAAGAATTTGAAGAACCTTATAGGTAAAAAGAGAGCTTGGTACAAAAGGATTAAAAATGGGGAGGTCACTTTAGAACAGGAATTCGTACAACTGGTTAGAAATGTTAAAAAAGAGATAAGGAAAGCAAAAAGAAACTATGAAGTCCGCATAGCAGGGCAAGCAAAGACAAATCCTAAAGGGTTTTTTCAGTTATATCGTACTAAGACTAGGGAAAGGATAGGTCCATTAAAAACTGAGACAGGTCAAATAACAGATAGTGATGAAGAGATGAGTAGTATTTTTAATAAATATTTTGTATCTGTATTTACTAAAGAGGAACTTAACAATATGCCTTCAGCCGAACAAGTCTATGTGGGTGGGGACGAGGACAGGTTGACGAGTTTAGCAGTTACCAGGGAGGATGTTCTTAAACAAATAGTAAAACTCAAACCAAACAAATCCCCAGGGCCGGATGAAGTGTTTGCCAGGGTGCTTAAAGAATGCAAAGAGGAGCTTTGTGACCCACTGTCAACCATATTTAATAAATCAATAGAGTCAGGCAGAGTGCCAGAGTTTTGGAAAGTTGCTAATGTGATACCAGTTTTTAAAAAAGGAGATAGATCACTTGCGTCTAACTATCGACCAATTAGCCTAACGTCTATTGTGGGAAAGTTACTCGAATCTATAATAGCAAATAAAATTCGTCTTCATCTTGAAAAACATAAATTAATAATTGAGTCGCAACATGGTTTTATAAATGGCCGTTCATGTTTAACAAATTTGTTATCTTTTTATTCTAGCATTGTTGAGGCAGTTGATAGTGGTAAGGATTGCGATGTTGTATACCTTGACTTTAGCAAAGCTTTTGATACAGTACCACATGAAAGACTGATTAAAAAAATAGAGTCTCATGGTATTGGGGGTGCTATATTAAGCTGGATTAGGGCATGGCTATACCAAAGGAAACAGAGAGTTAGTATAAATGGAATCAAGTCAGAGTGGGAAAATGTTGTAAGTGGAGTGCCTCAAGGCTCTGTCCTGGGACCTCTGTTGTTTATAATATATATAAATGATTTAGATTCAGGTTTGAGTAGCAACATTTGCAAATTTGCCGATGATACGAAAATCGGTAGGGAAATTAATTCGGAGGAGGACTCACTATCACTTCAAGTTGATCTAGATAGGGTTTTGAAATGGTCAAAGGATTGGCAGATGCAGTTTAATGCTGATAAATGTAAAGTTCTGAGGTTAGGTAATGATGATAGAGTTACAAGATACGAGCTAGATGGTGTTGTGATTGCGAAGTCGGATTGCGAAAGGGATCTGGGAGTTATGATTAGTAAGAATTTAAAACAAAAGGATCAATGCATAAATGTTCGTAATAAGGCAAATCGGACACTTGGATTTATTAATCGCAGCGTTAGTAACAAGACACCTGGTGTGGTTCTCAAGCTATATCTTGCTCTAGTTAGGCCCCATTTAGATTATGCAGTTCAGTTTTGGTCGCCATATTATAGAATGGATATAAATTCACTTGAACGTGTCCAGCGTAGGATGACTAAGTTAATTCCCCAAATTAGAAATCTTTCATATGAAGAAAGATTAACAAAGCTTAAGTTGCATTCACTGGAAAGGCGAAGAGTTAGGGGTGACATGATAGAGGTTTACAAGTGGATGAATGGACATAACCGGGGGGATATTAATAGGGTATTAAAAGTATCAACACAGGACAGAACACGAAACAATGGATATAAATTGGATAAGTTTAGATTTAGGAAAGACTTGGGTAAATACTGGTTCAGTAACAGGGTTGTTGATTTGTGGAACCAATTGCCGCGTAACATTGTGGAGGTGGGGTCCCTCGATTGTTTCAAGCACGGGTTGGACAAGTATATGAGTGGGATTGGGTGGTTATAGAATAGGAGCTGCCTCGTATGGGCCAATAGGCCTTCTGCAGTTACCTTTGTTCTTATGTTCTTATGTTCTTATATCCCCCCGGTTATGTCCATTCATCCACTTGTAAACCTCTATCATGTCACCCCTAATTCTTCGCCTTTCCAGTGAATGCAACTTAAGCTTTGTTAATCTTTCTTCATATGAAAGATTTCTAATTTGGGGAATTAACTTAGTCATCCTACGCTGGACACGTTCAAGTGAATTTATATCCATTCTATAATATGGCGACCAAAACTGAACTGCATAATCTAAATGGGGCCTAACTAGAGCAAGATATAGCTTGAGAACCACACCAGGTGTCTTGTTACTAACGCTGCGATTAATAAATCCAAGTGTCCGATTTGCCTTATTACGAACATTTATGCATTGATCCTTTTGTTTTAAATTCTTACTAATCATAACTCCCAGATCCCTTTCGCAATCCGACTTCGCAATCACAACACCATCTAGCTCGTATCTTGTAACTCTATCATCATTACCTAACCTCAGAACTTTACATTTATCAGCATTAAACTGCATCTGCCAATCCTTTGACCATTTCAAAACCCTATCTAGATCAACTTGAAGTGATAGTGAGTCCTCCTCCGAATTAATTTCCCTACCGATTTTCGTATCATCGGCAAATTTGCAAATGTTGCTACTCAAACCTGAATCTAAATCATTTATATATATTATAAACAACAGAGGTCCCAGGACAGAGCCTTGAGGCACTCCACTTACAACATTTTCCCACTCTGACTTGATTCCATTTATACTCTCTGTTTCCTTTGGTATAGCCATGCCCTAATCCATAAGAACATAGGTAACTGCAGAAGGCCTATTGGCCCATACGAGGCAGCTCCTATTCTATAACCACCCAATCCCACTCATATACTTGTCCAACCCGCGCTTGAAACAATCGAGGGACCCCACCTCCACCACGTTACGCGGCAATTGGTTCCACAAATCTACAACCCTGTTACTGAACCAGTATTTACCCAAGTCTTTCCTAAATCTAAACTTATCCAATTTATACCCATTGTTTCGTGTTCTGTCCTGTGTTGATACTTTTAATACCCTATTAATATCCCCCTTGTTATGTCCATTCACCCACTTGTAAACCTCTATCATGTCGCCCCTAACTCTTCGCCTTTCCAGTGAATGCAACTTAAGCTTTGTTAATCTTTCTTCATATGAAAGATTTCTAATTTGGGGAATTAACTTAGTCATCCTACGCTGGACACGTTCAAGTGAATTTATATCCATTCTATAATATGGCGACCAAAACTGAACTGCATAATCTAAATGGGGCCTAACTAGAGCAAGATATAGCTTGAGAACCACACCAGGTGTCTTGTTACTAACGCTGCGATTAATAAATCCAAGTGTCCGATTTGCCTTATTACGAACATTTATGCATTGATCCTTTTGTTTTAAATTCTTACTAATCATAACTCCCAGATCCCTTTCGCAATCCGACTTCGCAATCACAACACCATCTAGCTCGTATCTTGTAACTCTATCATCATTACCTAACCTCAGAACTTTACATTTATCAGCATTAAACTGCATCTGCCAATCCTTTGACCATTTCAAAACCCTATCTAGATCAACTTGAAGTGATAGTGAGTCCTCCTCCGAATTAATTTCCCTACCGATTTTCGTATCATCGGCAAATCTGCAAATGTTGCTACTCAAACCTGAATCTAAATCATTTATATATATTATAAACAACAGAGGTCCCAGGACAGAGCCTTGAGGCACTCCACTTACAACATTTTCCCACTCTGACTTGATTCCATTTATACTAACTCTCTGTTTCCTTTGGTATAGCCATGCCCTAATCCAGCTTAATATAGCACCCCCAATACCATGAGACTCTATTTTTTTAATCAGTCTTTCATGTGGCACTGTATCAAAAGCTTTGCTAAAGTCAAGGTATACAACATCGCAATCCTTACCACTATCAACTGCCTCAACAATGCTAGAATAAAAAGATAACAAATTTGTTAAACATGAACGGCCATTTATAAAACCATGTTGCGACTCAATTATTAATTTATGTTTTTCAAGATGAAGACGAATTTTATTTGCTATTATAGATTCGAGTAACTTTCCCACAATAGACGTTAGGCTAATTGGTCGATAGTTAGACGCAAGTGATCTATCTCCTTTCTTAAAAACTGGTATCACATTAGCAACTTTCCAAAACTCTGGCACTCTGCCTGACTCTATTGATTTATTAAATATGGTTGACAGTGGGTCACAAAGCTCCTCTTTGCATTCTTTAAGCACCCTAGCAAACACTTCATCCGGCCCTGGGGATTTGTTTGGTTTGAGTTTTACTATTTGTTTAAGAACATCCTCCCTGGTAACTGCTAAACTCGAAAACCTGTCTTCGTCCCCACCCACATAGACTTGTTCGGCTGAAGGCATATTGTTAAGTTCCTCTTTAGTAAATACAGATACAAAATATTTATTAAAAATACTACTCATCTCTTCATCACTATCTGTTATTTGACCTGTCTCAGTTTTTAATGGACCTATCCTTTCCCTAGTCTTAGTACGATATAACTGAAAAAAACCCTTTAGGATTTGTCTTTGCTTGCCCTGCTATGCGAACTTCATAGTTTCTTTTTGCTTTCCTTATCTCTTTTTTAACATTTCTAACCAGTTGTACGAATTCCTGTTCTAAAGTGACCTCCCCATTTTTAATCCTTTTGTACCAAGCTCTCTTTTTACCTATAAGGTTCTTCAAATTCTTTGTTATCCACTTTGGGTCATTAGTATACGATCTATTCAATTTGTATGGTATACTACGTTCCTGTGCTTTGTTTAGAATATTCTTAAATAAGTTATATATTGAATCCACATCGAAATCCCCATTTAAGTCACCTATCGCTGGGTTCATGTCTCGCTCCAAGACCGGCCCACACCCCATACCCAAGCCTTTCCAATCAATTTGACCCAAAAAATTTCTTAGGCTATTAAAATCAGCTTTTCGAAAATCTGGCACTTTAACAGAATTTTCTCCTACTGGTCTATTCCATTCTATGCTAAATCTGATTTCTTTGTGATCACTGCTCCCTAGCTCACTCCCTATTTCGATGTCATTAATTTGCGTTTCCCTGTTAGTTAACACTAAATCTAAAATATTATTTTCCCGTGTTGGTTCCTTAATGTGTTGCGTAAGAAAGCAATCGTCAATTAATTCTAGAAAATCTTCTGCTTCACTATTCCCTGTTTTGTTCAACCAGTTTATTCCGCTAAAATTAAAGTCACCCATGACATAAATACTGTTAGATCTAGATGCTCTAGATATTTCATCCCATAGATGCTTTGCTTCCATTCTGTCTAAATTTGGTGGTCTATATATTACTCCTATTATAATATTATTAGCTTTTTCGTTTAATTCAATCCAAATAGTTTCTGTGTGTGGCTCTGTTTTGATTCCCTCTTTGAGACTACATTTCAAATTGTCCCTAACATATATGGCTACTCCACCTCCTCGTCTAATATATCTATCTGTGTGAAATAGTTTAAATCCAAATATTTGATATTCAGCTAATAGTTCTCTATTTTCTACATTCATCCACGTTTCGGTAAGTGCAATAATATCTATTTTTTCTGTGCAGACAAGAGCATTTAATTCGTTAATTTTATTTCTTAGACTTCTACTGTTAGTGTAATATACCCTAAGTGAATTGTTATTTTGCGGACCTTCTCTTTCCCTGATCGTTTTGCCAATTCCTTTCTCCCACAAACACATACTTTTATTACCTCCTTCCTCCAAATCAATTCCCATACCTCTATCTACTAACAGTTTAAACCCAAACAAACACCTCTAACCACTTCTTCTAGCGAGTTCGCAACAGCAACAACCCCAGCTCTCGATAGATGCACCCCATCACGAGCATACATTTCATTTCTTCCATAGAAGTGTTCCCAGTTGTCTATGAAAGATATTGCATTTGATTTGCAATATCTTTCCAGCCGGCAATTGACACCAAGTGCCCTCGATATCCATTCATTTCCCACACCCTTTCTTGGAAGAATGCCACATATGATCGGGATTCCTCCCTTGCTCCTAACTAACTCTATGGCTGTTTTATACCTCTGAATCAGTTCCTCACTCCTGACTCGACCAACATCATTTCCTCCCATGCTAATGCAAATAATGGGATTGTTCCCATTACCAGCCATAATATCATTCATGTTGTTTATAATATCACCAATGCCAGCTCCGGGATAGCAAACCCTTAACCTGTTCCCCCTATCTCTAGCACAAAACGTTCTATCCAAATACCTTATCTGGGAATCTCCCACAACTAATGTTTGCTTAGGTACTTCCTTTACTTTCTGAGGGGCCTGCGCTTCCTTTCTCTTCGTTGCTTTCCCTTTTGCGCGATCCACAGTCTCTCCACAGCACTCGTCCTCCAAAACGTCAAATGAATTTGAAGTTGCTATGGCGTTTGAAGGCGGCTTTATCAAAGTCTTCTTAAGGCCCCTGTCTTTCGCAACTCTCCAAGACGAGGTCCCTTTACTGCTGGTCTCCTCCTTCGTTACTTCTCGTTGTTTTTTAAGCTGACGCACCTCCTCCCGCAGAGAGTCCAACTCTGTCCTCAGGGCTCCCACTAGAGTCACCAGGTCCTTCACTACAACTTCCATATTGCTATGCTTATAGTTTAGCGTTTTATATATGTATAATACACATGAGAGAATGTGCAGTGACTTAATGTCTAACATATTCAGAGATTTAAGTAGGGGTACCGAGTGATGTCTGGGGCCAGAATTGGATATTGTCCTAATAGCAGCTTTGTGTTGAGTAATTAGAGGACGTAAGTGATTTTGGGTAGTAGAGCCCCAAGCACAAATACCATAGTTGAGATATGGATAGATAAGGGAGTAATAGAGAGTCACCAGGGCAGGGCGTGGTACATAATATCTGATCTTAGAAAGAATGCCCACAGTTTTTGAAACTTTTTTTGATATGTTTAGAATGTGTCCCTGGAAATTCAGCTTGTGGTCAATGAGAATGCCAAGGAATTTGCCATCTAATTTGTTACAAATTTGGGTATTGTTTATTTTGAGATTTATTTGATTAGAGGATTTATTGCCAAACAGAATATAAAAGGTTTTGTCAATGTTAAGGGTGAGTTTGTTGGCAGTTAGCCACAGATGGACTTTATTGCTTTAACTTTATTGATTACTTTATTTTGATTATTTTTTTTTGATTGATGATATACATGATGATAAACATGATGATAACATCATGATAACATCAACATGATAACATGATGATAAACATCATGTTATTTTTTTAACAACATCAACATCAACATGATAACATGATGATAAACATCATGTTAATTTTTGATTTGATGACTTTTTATTGATTACTTTTTATAGGACTTTATTGATTAACTGATGGAAACAAGGCTACCAGAGGACAAGAGGACGAACTACATGGCCGCTGTGGAAGACACCCTTGGGGCTGAGAGCATCCCCCTGAGGGACCTGCAAGGAATCATCGGCAAACTGCAATTCACCACGACGGTCATCCCCGGGGGGCCGGGCCTTCCTCCGACGCCTCCACCCACTCACACGGGGCGTTCCTGCTTGATGGGATTCTGGGAGTTCTTCTACTTCCCAAGCCCGGCCCGAGGCCAGGCTTGACTTGTGAGAGTTTGGTCCACCAGGCTGTTGCTTGGAGCGGCCCGCAGGCCCACATACTCACCACAGCCCGGCTGATACGGAACATCTCTTAGAAAACAGTCCAGTTTTCTCTTGAAGATGTCCACGGTTGTTCCGGCAATATTTCTTATAGTCGCTGGGAGGACGTTGAACAACCGCGGACCTCTGATGTTTATACAGTGTTCTCTGATTGTGCCTATGGCACCTCTGCTCTTCACTGGTTCTATTCTGCATTTTCTTCCATATTGTTCACTCCAGTACGTTGTTATTTTACTGTGTAGATTTGGGACCTGGCGCTTCAGTATTTTCCATTTGTATATTATTTGGTATCTCTCTCTTCTCCTTTCTAGAGAGTACATTTGGAGAGCTTTGAGACGATCCCAATAATTTAGGTGTTTTATCTCGTCTTTGCGTGCCGTATATGTTCTCTGTATTTCCTCTATTTCAGCAATCTTTCCTGGTCTGAAGGGGGAAGTGAGTACTGAGAAGTACTCGAGATGGGACAACACAAGTGACTTGAAGAGTACAACCATTGTGGTGGGATCCCTGGATTTGAAAGTTCTCGTAATCCATCCGATCATTTTTCTGGCTGACGCAATATTTGCTTGGTTATGCTCCCTAAACGTTAAATCGTCGGACATCATTATTCCCAAATCCTTGACATGCTGTTTTTCTACTATGGGAAGATTCGATTGGGTTTTGTACCCTGTATTATGTTTCAGATCCTCATTTTTGCCGTACCTGAGCACCTGAAATTTGTCACTGTTAAACATCATGTTATTTTCTGCTGCCCAATCGAAAACTTTGTTGACGTCTGCTTGTAATTTTTCAATGTCTTCAGCAGAGGTAATTTTCATGCTGATTTTTGTGTCATCTGTGAAGGATGACACGAAGCTGTGATGTGTATTTTTGTCTATATCTGATATGAGAATAAGGAACAGCAGTGGTGCCAGGACTGTACCTTGAGGTACAGAGCTTTTAACTGCGCTTGAACTCGATTTTATTTAATTGATTGTTACTCCTTGTGTTCTGTTCGACAGGAAATTGAGTATCCAGTGTCCTACTTTTCCAGTTATTCCCATTGACCTCATTTTGTGTGCTATCACCCCATGGTCACATTTGTCGAACGCCTTTGCAAAGTCTGTGAATACAACATCTGCATTTTGCTTTTCTTCTAGATCTTCTGTGATTTTGTCACAGTGGTTGAGTAACTGTGACGAACAGGATCTTCCCGCTCTAAATCCATGTTGTCCTGGGTTGTGCAACTCATTGTTTTCCATAAAACTAGAAATTTGATTCCTAATCACTCTTTCAAACACTTTTATTATGTGTGATGTTAGTGCAACTGGCCTATAATTTCTTGCCAAGGCTTTACTCCCCCGCTTGTGCAACGGAGCTATATCTGCAGATTTAAGTGCTGCTGGTATCTCCCCTGTATCTAGGCTCTTTCTCCATATTACGCTGAGTGCTCGCACTATTGGTACTTTACATTTCTTTATGAAAAGAACACTGCTTTCCAAAGCGGCGCATTTTCTGATGGAATAAAACGTAGTCTGTGGAGATGCGTCTAAGATCCCAACCTGCACGCGCAACAGCCAGTGTTTATATAAGAACGGTGATTCGTGGAACAGTGATGTGGAACTGGTATCACAACAACATATAAGTTGGAAATGAATATTATAAATATAGAATACTAGAAATATAGAATAGTGGCAAGAGGCGGCATCAGTGGTTATAAATCGGGTAACTGGAAACTGGTGACATCAACCTGGGCCACAAGAGGTCACCTGTACCGACCGGGGGACCAGCCTCGCTACCTACGCTAAGTACCTGCCATAAAGTTTGAACAAAATAACATACATAATATTACAAATATACGGTATACATATAATATTATAAATATTAAACATATAAATATATTATTTAAACATATAAATATATAAATATTAAACATATAATACTTATATATTGTTACAAATATACAATATACATATAATATTATAAATATATAGATATATACAACAAAACAAGGCAAAATGGGAGTAAATAAACAAATTTGTGGCCACTGTAACAACTCCTTAAAGACGAAGGTAACAGGAATTGAATGTTATATCTGTAAGACTAGATTCCATTCGGCTTGTACAGGAGTGAGTAACACTACGGCACTGAGAGCTGGTCACTTGCTCTGGGTGTGTAAAAATGACCTGCCAGCTTGGAATATCCTAAAAAACCTTCTAGATAACATGACGCATGATCGGAAAACATCATTCATTGGAAGCCTACCAGCCATCCAGAAGGAGTGGGAAAGGAACAACAATTTCTGACCAGGGGGAGAAAGATACTGGCAGTATGGGGCGTTAAAGTTTATTGAAGATTAAATTCTGCAGAACATGTAAATATATAAAGTAAGAATTAACAGTAACAATTCCAAGTCCGAGGACTAGATTTAACATAAAAGGTACACCCGTAGTAATTATGAGACCTTAGCCTATAGTGACATGGAAACTAATTCTGCAGAAACGTAAAGCTTAACTGTTACTAGAATTAAGGCCGAATGCAAATGTGAGTAATTATATAACACTAGGATATAACAGGCAGGACACAAAGAGTAACTAATAAGTGAGAGACCACATAACACATAATATACCCGACCAAGAGGCCGGAAAGACCTAATGAATAAGGAGAAGGGGGTGACTACAAGTAGGGCTTACTAGCACCTAGACTGGGCAAAGTATTAGCTGCGGGCAGCGGGACACTTGGGGACCGGCGCTGCACCCCCACCGCAGGCCAGCGGCCGGACCCCCCCCGACGGGCGAGTGCCAGCTGGCCGCGTGAGGCACTCAAAGTGGCAGAGCAACAACGTCCCGCCTGACGTAGGATGTGAAAGCACTACTCCTCCACCTGCCGACTGCCATTATTTCTGAAGTGGGGAGCCCATCCCGAGACAGCTGGGTGGCCCTGCCGATACGGAAGGAATGCGGCGCGTAGTCATCTGGAGGCAAGCCTAGCGCCGTGAGGGCAGAGCGTAGGATCTTGGAGAAATCTCGCCTGGTGACAGGAGCGCCTGCGGCGTGTTTGAATATGGGCCCCGGCCCCTGTAATTAAAGTATTTAGACAGGGCACGGACCGGGCAGTACTTGCTGGAAGGGTTCGCTCTCAGTGAGAGGGTGGGCGTGCGCCCTGCACTGTGCTTGTAGGTGTTGAAGACGATATCTATTCCTGCCGTCGTAAGTGATACCTGCTCAAGGTTGAGCGTGTGTCGTCCATGGTCCACGTAGACCGCCTCACCCGGGCGTAGGCAGGCGTGGAAAGCCAGGGAGAAGAGCGCCCTGTAGCAGGACTTCTCATAGGCAGAGTTACATACGCCTCCCAGTGCCCGCAGCAGGCGATGCAGGAGGCTCCTCGTCACAGGGAGACGCCGTGCAGGGGCCCGCTGTGCGGAGTTACGTGCCCCATTGAGGAGTTGGGTGACCAGGAACTGCCGAGTTGGGTCCCTCCTACCGTGTAGCTTGCAGACGAAGGCGATGGCCGCTAGATAGGCGTGCAGAGAGCGGTAAGCCAGGCCCCGCGAGAGCAGGGATTGCAGGAAGTTCCCCAGAGTCGAAGGTGCAGCATCGAAGGGCAAGGGTAGGATCTGTGCTTGTAGGATCCGAAGAGTGTTGATTCCTGACCATGTAAGCGATACCTGGTCCAGTCGGAGCGTGCGTCGATTTTTTGTCGCGTAGCTCACCTCCCCCGGGCTGAAAGATATAAGGCAGTAAGGGTGGGCAGAAGCGGCATGCAGTGTTATCGTGACAGGCAAGAGCACAGACGAGAGGGAAACCCTATAGCTGAATCAATACGGAGACGAAAAACGAGGGGAGGGAGCCCGGCAGCACGAATTAAGAGAATCCTTAATTAACAATCCTGGATGAATAAAGAGTTTCCGAATAATTATACTGTAGCAATGAAGGGGGATAACAATTCTAAGAATCTTCCAGCAAACGGAATGGGGAAGTACCTTTGCTAAGAGCAAAGGTGGGGGAAAGCCAGTAGGAGAACAGCAAGGAAGCACAAAGCAACTATAACAGGGGTAATACGAAACACTATAAATCTTGAATATAAACAATACATATACCAAGAACGTTTATATACAACTAAGCAACATATACATAAACAATAAAATGGAATAAGAACCAATTCTTAAAGCCAAATCCAAAAGCCAAAGCCAAAGAATAAGCCATTCTTAAAGCTTAGGACACAAGCCATGCTTGTGTCCTAAGCGGATGTAGAATGTGAGCGGGGAACATTACCCTTGGTCTCTATCCCATCTCTGCCTCCAGACGGGTGATTGGGCTGGATAGAAGCCAAGGAATCTGCCTTAAGTGGCCGCTGAGTGTAGTCTTGTGTTGTCAATGAGCGTCTGCGAGCCGCAGCTAGTACGCCGTGAACTTTGGCTACATCTTTAGAACAGGAGCAAAGTGAAATCGACGGCAGGGAACTGCCATTCAGTAACTGTAATAAGGATAATAATAAGAATACAATGTCGTAAATAATCGTACAATGAAGAATACAATGTAATATCGTAAATAACCGATGACGGCAAGTGCCGCAGAATGGAAGAAATTAAGAAAGCAACGCCAAACCATAATAACAATTTATATTTTTAATAAAATAATACTGGAATGACAGTAACGATACGGAATAATATTAATACTACCATATAGCCCAGCAAATAAAGGGAAGATAATAGTATTAACGTAGGCCCTGGGCGGCTGCATCCCGGCACCGCTGCGTGCGTTGTAATGGTGATCAAATCTTGCAAATTGTCTATACAGTATACCTAGGTCATAAAAGTATTTGTGTGTACGTCTGATACCATACTACTTGTGAAGGAGGAAATGTATATGTTTACCTCTCAGAATGTTTGGTAATGTGTTTATTTGTGATGTGTGTCTATGTATATATTAACACGTTGTACTGAATGGGGTGAGAATAGCTTGAGCTACCTCATCCCTTTGTGTGTATTTTACCTCAATAAACTTATTTCAATTTCAATTTCAATTTCAAGGAGTATCCGGCTCGCGTTCTCTTCCTCGCCGCAGTAGGGTGAGGAGGGGGCGGGGGGGGGGGGGGTTCCGGCTTGTCGTGGCTGCGAGAAAGGGGACAGAAGAAGCCGGCGTTGTGCGCCAAGCGAGCAGAGCGCAGGGGAAGGAATAGCGGTTGGAGGTAAGGCCCCTAACCTAATGATAGATGAGGTAAAATTAAATAGAATACTATTACGTAGTAGGAAACAACAATGGCGAAGGAACAAGAAGAGTAAAATAGCCCAGAAGGCCGGATGGCCAAAGAACGTTAGCGACCGTATGGCCAACAGCATGCTGGCTGCTGCTGGCCAACAACATGCTGTCTGCTGCTGGCCAACAACATGCTGGCCGTCATCATGCTAACTGACTGGCTTGAGCTTGCCGAAAGGAAGGCCGAATGGCCAGTTTTTGCATGACACCGTGCGCGAGGCCATGCTAAACTCGGTAGCATTCCAAATGTATCTTAATGTACTGTCGATACGATGAAGAAAGGGTGGTCAAATATAATGCACAATATTTAGAATATGTAATGGGGGAAACGAGTGTAATAGGACGAAATAACCGGAGGAAAAATTGTGGGGGGGGGGACCCCACCCGAATGCACTGCAACTAGCATATCCTAGCTGAAATTAACTTAATGGCACAGAGGCAAAGCAATAGATTAATACAAATCCTAATTGAAAGTCCCTTAATATAAAAAATTGAACGTGAAACTTAAGCAAAGTGTAAATTGCGGGAAAAATTTTGTAATAAATACAAATCATAATTGCGAGTCCAACAATAACAAATTTAACAGATAAGCAGACGTAGGAGGAACCAAGGGGACGTTTCCCACAGGCGAGCCTGCACGGCTGGGGGGGGGGGCGGAAATTGACAGGGCCGAAGAGAAGATAACGTCGCCGAGGCGCGCTGGACGGCATACAACCCGGTCTGAGAAAGGACATAGGCCCAAAAACGAGAGGCGACAATCGTAGAATGGGAAGGAAGAATGCGGAAGTAAGCGGGCGAGACCGAGTAAACAGGGAACCAGGGGGGGGGGGGCAACCGATAAGCCGCGGCTCGCGCACCGCTGGCCATACCTAAACATACCTGGCCTAGACAGGAAGGGGAGAAGCATAAAAGTAACCCAGCTAAAGACTAGTAATTAGTAACTCTGCAAATAGCACATCCTGGCTGACTTTACTTAATAATTTACTTAGTAACTCTGCAAATAGCACATCCTGGCTGACTTTACTTAATAATTTGCTTAGTAAGTCTGCAAATAGCACGTCCTGGCTGACTTTACTTAATAATTTACTTAGGAACTCTGCAAATAGCACATCCTGGCTGACTTTACTTAATAATTTACTTAGTAACTCTGCAAATAGCACATCCTGGCTGACTCTACTTAATAATTACTTAGTAACTCTGCAAATAGCACATCCTGGCTGACTTTACTTAATAATTTAATTAGTAACTCTGCAAATAGCACATCCTGGCTGACTTTACTTAATGACGTAAGGCAAGGAAAAATGAACAAACATACTGAACACAGCAACGCAAAATTAACATGCGACATGAGCAAAGCATCAACTGTCGGAGTAAATTAAGGTAGGCTGTTTGGGAAAAGGAATCCGTGGTAATCTGAAAGCAGGAGGCATGTTAGTGCTGAAATGTAGAACGTAATTAAGAGGAAGGGCAAGGCATGTCGCGAGATGTCTGCAAGTACAAAATAAGAAACCTTCCATATAAAGTGTGTGAAAATCTTAATTTACATTGTCTTAGGAAGGCAAAGAACGGGATATCATTAAATATACGACGTTCCCGACAACGCTTCGACGCCGCCATCTGCTGGAGTGTACCGTGCCCCAGGCAACGTGGGGGCCACCCCCCTGTCCAGGTCACCTGAATAGGGGCAAGGCATGGCACGTGATATATGCAGGTACAAAATAAGGGTATACAATCGGCGTGCATATATAACCATTTTTACAATAAGAGAACGGAGGTGAAGCATAACATAAATATAACCAGATAAGTAACGTGAATAAACTGCAAGAGCCAAGCGTAAATACTGTAACCACTGAGGAAACTAAACTGCAATAGCTAAGCATAAACTACTGTAACTACCGATGAAACTAGGCAAAAATGCAGGGCCAGGAGACGTGAAGCTAAAATAAGGGCCCGCGAATACTGCAAATAGCACATCCTGTCTGACTTTACTTAATAATTCTTAGGAACTCTGCAAATAGCACATCCTGGCTGACTTTACTTAATAATTTACTTAGTAACTCTGCAACTAGTACTGCCTGGCTGACTTTACTTAATAATTTACTTGGTAACTCTGCAAATAGCACATCCTGGCTGTCTTTACTTAATGACGTAAGGCAGGGTAAAAGTGGGCGAGCATACTGAACACAGCAATGCAAAATTAAACATGCGACATGAGCAACGCATCAACTGTCGGAGTAAATTAAGGAGGCTGTTTGGGAAAGAGAGTCCGAGGTAACCTGAAACAGGAGGCATGTTAGCGCTGAGATGTAGAACATAATTATGAATAGGGCAAGGCATGGCACGTGGTATCTGCAAGTACAAAATAAGGGTATACAATCGGCGTGGATATATAGCCATTTTACATTAAGAGAACGGAGGAGATGCATAACATAAATATAACCAAATAAGCGACGTGAATAAACTGCAAGAGCCAAGCGAAAGTACTGTAACTACTGAGGAAACTAGGCAAAATGCAGGGCCAGGGAACGTAAAGCAAATTAAGGGCCCGCAAATACTGCAAATAGCACCTCCTGGCTGACTTTACTTAATAAATTACTTATAACTCTGCGAATAGGACATCCTGGCTGACTTTACTTAATGACGTAAGACAAGGAAAAGTGAACGAGCATACTGTAACACAGCGAACGCGAAGATTTGAACATGCGACATGCACAAGGCTACGAATGCCTGAGTAAATAAGTTAGGCTGGTGGCAAAATGAATCCGAGGTGATCTGAAAGCAGAGGCATGTCAGTGCTGAAGTGTAGAACATAAATATGAATAAGGGCAAGGCATGTCGCGAGATGTCTGCTAGTACAAAATAAGAAACCTTCCATATAAAGTGTGAGGAAGTCTTAATTTACAGTGCTTAGGAAGGCAAAGAATGGGAATCATTAAATATACGACGTTCCCGACAACGCTTCGACGCCGCCATCTGCTGGAGGATACCGTGCCCCAGGCAACATGGGTGCCACCCCCCTGTCCAGGGCACGGCCCCTGGAACTGGACGCCGAGGACTTAACGGACATAACGAAGTCATCCTGGATTGCCGGCGGCAACGCCGAACCCAGGGCCTGTGGTGCGTACCGTTAGACGTAAACCTGCCGGCGTCGTCGAGCTGATCTCGGGTCCTTGCTCCAACGCCGGCGTCTCCCTCCGACGAAGAAGAACAACAGACGACACAGGCGGACGGGCAGGCGGACGAACGCTGAACTTACGACGTAGGAGGAATCCCTGCTACAACGGACGGGCAGGGCGCTTAAGACAAACACACCAGGCTACACCGGCCAGGCGGGAGCGCCTGGGAACCAACCTGCCGGCAACACCGGCCAGACGGAGGACATGAAGTAACGGTCCTGGCTACCCCCCAGGCAAGCAGGGCACGTGCCTGAGGGCCTGGACGGCGGAAAGCTTGAAATAACACACCGGGCAACACCGGCCAGACGTACGTCTGGGGACTACATGCCGGACTTACACCGGCCGACGGACGTCTGGGGACATCTTGATCGGCGCCACTCTGGGGAAGACGTACCTGGGGACTCTGGGACTCCGAAGGGCCTGGGGCTAACACCCCGGGCAACACGGCCGGGCGAGACGTCCGAGGGCGACGTGCCTAGCAGAGAACACACCACACACAGCAAGGACCCCGTGGCCTACCAACCACGCGCTGCCACACGGCATGCTCAGGGCCTAGACGAAAAGGGAGGGGGGGGGGCCGCACTCAGGCGCGGCCGTACGGGCGCAAGGCAGCCCGAGCCCCGACGTGGGAAGCCGTGGCGCAAAGCCACGTGGATTAGCACCCAAAAGGGAACAGGAAGGGCGGGACACAGCCCAACCGTGCGCGCCACGGAACGCCGTGCTACGTGGCAGCACGACCAGGCGTGTGCCCCGTAGCAGGCCCGGGCGGAGGGCCGGACCTGGCCACGAGTCGTCGCCAGGGGCGACGCTTGTCCGCTCAGGGAGACCCGACCCCTGGGGACATCCCAGGGAAGCCGGCAGACCGGCAACAGGGAACACCCGAGGGAAAACAGGAAAGACGCAGAAGCACGCCCTGCCGGCCAGGCACGTGACGACCCGGCAAGGCATGCATGGGCCCCAAGGCGGGGCCCGCCATAGGGCCGCCCACGCCTGGCCACGTGTCGCCGCCGCCGAGAACATGCGCCCCGGGCGTAGGACCGAACCTGGCCACAATCCGTCGCCGACGGCGACACATGTCCTCGGACAAGGCGAAACCTGGCCCCCTGGGACACCCAGGGAACCCGGCGGGCCGGCGACAGGGAGCCCCGAAGGAAAGGCGGGAAGGACGCCGAAGCACGCCCAGACGACCAGACACGTGGTCGATGGCGGCGAGGGAAGGGCCCCAAGGCAGAGCACAAAGGGCGTAGGGCCCACCGCGCCTGGCCACATGGCGACGCCGGCAAGGGCACGCCTGGCCGCCGACGGGGCCCCGGGCAGGGCGCGCGCCTGGGCACACCGCGCTGCGGGGCCCCTTGGACACGTACGGGCACGGCTGGATGGGGCCCCACAAGAGAGGAGACCGAACGCAGGCCACTAGGGACGCGGCCCGGGGCACGCCGACCCTAAGCCAGCCACGCGACCAGCACGGCACGGGGGCGCCTGGCACAGGCCCAAGGAGGGCGCCCCAGCTCTCCGGGAACTAACAGCAGAGAGCCCAAAGGACTAACTAAGGCGGCACGCACGTACCGCGAGGGGATGGCGCTTGGCACACGCCGCACTGGGGAGGACCTGACTAGAATTGAACAGGAAACCTCACCTTGGGTTTAAAAGTGTAGGGCAGGAGGGCCCTGCCGGAACAGTCTGGGGTGTCGAGGGCCCCAGGATGTCCGTGAGAGAGAGGTCAGGTACCGAGGCAGCTGGCGTGTTGTCCATCTCGTGCGAAGTCGGGCGGCCGGGGAGTGGTGCGAGGGCAGCGGCGAGGGCAGGCGGAGTGAGGGCAGAGCCCCATTGTGCGCCCGTATTTATACGGCCCCAAACTGCCCGCGCAACGCCGCGGGACGCGTTGCGCAATTGTTTCTTTCTCCCCCGCCAGAAACATCCCCGCTTGCGATCAAGCAGTGACCATTTCTAATATACAAGGGGCGGAGTCAGGGATGAAACTGAGGCTGAAACTCAGGAAGTTGTAAACTCTGACTCAGTAGGCCAGGATGTAGATGACAGTAAACTAGAAAGTGTACCAGACAGCACTGACAGACGTATCTGGCAGCTTTCTCAAAACCCAAATGTCGAGTACACAATGTGTCAACTTTGTGAAAGAGAAAACATGCACTCTCTTGAACATTATATTGTAGAATGTCCCATACTGACTGACTTTCGCCCTCCTGGACTAAGGTATGCTGAACTCTGTAGTTACTATATGAGTACTGGAACACTTGATGATATATTGGACTTGTATCCAAAATTGACCATGTAATGTATCAATCATACAATGTATGTATGTGATGTAACTATATAACCTGAGCTTGTAAAAGCACCTTCATCACCTTCAGTGATTAAGTGCTTAATTGCACACTAGTTTCTTTATCAGCTACCTCACCCTGTCAGGGTAAATGAGACAAATGTATGTGAATGCATGTGTGTGTGTATATATGTATGTGTATGTGTGTGTATGTATATGTATGGGTATAAAGCATTTATGGAAGCTGATCAGAATTACATTTCACCTTTGTGAATGTACATTAATGACACTATGTAAAAGACACATCTAATACTTTATGTAGGGCATACGTAAATCTGTGTATCTATGTATTTACGTATGTAGGTTAGCTTAGCATTTTAAAAGCACCGAATCACCTTCTGTGGTTGAGTGTTCAATAAACCCTTGAACTGTATGTTTAACACTTCTCTAACCCTGTCCATGGAGGACAGAAGAAAAATGTATATATGCTGGTTAGCATTGTAAATGTGTGGCCACGTCTGTGGTAGAAAAAAAAAAAAAAAAAAAAAAAAAAAAAAAAAAAAGCACTGACAGCTCGATAGGTACAGACACTACGACGGTTCCCGATAGAGCAATTCAGAACAGAAGGACAGACTTATGCAAATTTTATGCAAAGGGCATATGCAGACATAGATATGCTGGTAATAAGAAAGGATTAGAATGCAGTTACCAACATCCCAAAAAATGTTTAAATATGCTTAGGAAAGGTGAGTGTCGATTTGGATCAATATGTAGGTTTTTCCATCCTGACATGTGCCAAACCTCACTGGAGGACAGAAAATGCTATGACCTCAGCAACCCGTTCTCGCAAATTCGTAAAGTCAATATTGACTTATTAACTACGTGCATAGGTGATATACTAAACATAATAGATACCCTTAAAAAGATTCATAGAAAACACCGACCTTACCTAACCTTGTTAGTATCTTAAGATAAGCATCTTATTGCTTCGTAATTACAATTATTACCTAACCTATACCTATCAGAGGTCCACGGTTGTTCAACGTCCTCCCAGCAAGCATAAGAAATATTGCCGGAACAACCGTGGACATTTTCAAGAGGAAACTAGATTTATTCCTCCAAGGAATGCCGGACCAACCGGGCTGTGGTGGGTATGTGGGCCTGCGGGCCGCTCCAAGCAACAGCCTGGTGGACCAAACTCTCACAAGTCAAGCCTGGCCTCGGGCCAGGCTTGGGGAGTAGAAGAACTCCCAGAACCCCATCAACCAGGTATCAACCTGTTCCCGCCACGCACGCAGCTGCTTCACTTACAAAACGCTCTAGATGCTAGACGCTCCTATCCTCTGTGCCAGTGTTTCTTTCCGAGTTTTCCTCGGGGTTTCATCCTGGCTTTTTCATTTAATGACAGTTGCCCAGTTTGCTTCCGGAAAACGTCCCCTCCCTCTTACAACCTAATTCCAGCAGTACCCTTAAGGGGTAGGTTTCTTGCCCATCACGTTCCTTCTGCATGTCCGCTCTGCCTACCCTTACTGCCTTAATACTTCCAGAACCGACTACGGAACGCGCACAAGGCACACCATTGATGAACGAGGAAAAAGGGATGGAGCCTGAGGGCAGACTACGGTACCCATGAAGTCGACATCACCCTCACCACGGTGGGGCGGGCCGCAGCGACAACAACGGACACAGGGTCGATCCTGGGGAGTCGGCCTTCGGTGTAGGCGACTTCACACACCCGCCCTGGGGCCAGTATTACAGGATTGGTCCCTGTGAGGGCGGGCTCCAGCGATGACCAGTCTTACGACAGCGGGCACGGCGCCCCCTACTCGGGTGCACAATCCCTGTTGTACGATCACCTCACAAGGACATGGCATGGGAGGTTCACCTTGCCTCTCTACGCTCTGTGGATCGTCGCGATGATGCTCCGTTGGCCTCACCAAGGACGCTGTTTAACTTGAAGCATCTGCCTAGTAGAACCGGTTGGGCCCCCTTTTCAGCCAGGAAGAACCCGACTGTTTTTAATGCCCTCTCTTGTGATACGGGCACAGTTGCTGTCACGGAAACGAGTGGCCACATTACTAGTTAAAGGTTGGCGAGGAACACTCGCCTCACAAGGTCTAGTTGGTGGGCTCTTGCCTCACTATGCCCATGGCCCGTCGCGATGGCGCTTCGTTCGCCTCATCAAGGAAGCCGTTTCACTTGCAGCATCTGTCTAGTAAACCCGGTTTGGTAACTTTCAGTCAGGGGAACCTGTCACGGGCACGGTTACAGCCACAGTGCATGTAGTCACATTCCTAGTTACAGCGGCCAGCCGCCGCTCGCCCTTCGGGGTTGGGGGTTCCGCGCCGCTGGCCCTCGCGGGATGGGGGGTACTCCGCTGGATCCCCCAAAGTGATAAGCCTGCAGATAGCTAAGAAATATTAACATGAATTGTAATTAGTGTAAATTCAAATAATGCAACTTTCAATTACTAACTATAGATGTAACTATTAATTGTAATTGATTTAATACTTTATCATTATAATGATTATTCATTATAATTATTCTTTACTACTTTATTGTTATGCATTACAGTCACTAATTATTTATCATTCACCCTAATTAGCTATTTGATACATTTAAATTATTGCTTATCATTATACTATTTGTTTTTATTATTATATTATTATTATATAATAATAATTATTTATTTATTATTTATTAATTTATTATTAATTTATTATTTATTATAAATTTTACTTTATTATACTATTATTATTTTACTTTATTATTTATTTTACTATTATAAAATAAACAAGTTCCCACTCTGAGCGCGTTTTCTTCCAACCTCAGAAATATTGAATTCCATGAGTCAGGCCCAGGAGCTGAGTGCATGGGCATATTGTCAATTTATCTTTCAAAGTCTTCCGAGTTTGTGGTAATATCCGTTATATTATCTGCAGCTTGAATGTCATTCATAAAGAAGCTGTCTGGGTCATCAACTTTCATGTTGTTTATTGCTGTGCTAAACATGGCCTCATACTGGCTTCTTAGAATTTCACTAATCTCTTTGTTGTCCTCTGTCGACGTACCTTCAGTTGTAATTAACGGTCCAATACTGGTCGAGGTTTTTTATTTTGATTTTGCGTATGTGAAAAAATATTTTGGATTTTTCTTTATCTCTTGTATAGCTTTCTGTTCCAATACCATTTCCTCAGACTCATATGATTGCATGCTTCAACGTTTGTTCTATTTCTTCGATCTCCCTGCATAGGCTCATTTTCCTTGCTTGTGATAGTTGTGTCTGCTGAAGCATTTCCTATATTTTTTTCATTCTCCTGTACAGTCGTCTGCGTTCTCTTTCTAGAGTGGTCCTCTTTCTGACCCTCCTCACAGGCACGTGCTTCAACCAGACCCTCCCGATGTTTCACCGGTCCTTCACCTCCATGATACTCTTGTGGCGGACCGTTGCAGGTCGCTTCCGTACTGGGTTCCCACTTTTCTTCTGTTAGCTCTGGTCTTCATCTTCCCCAATCTTTTCTTCTTCGTAAACCTGTCCTTGAGTCTCGTCCTTTAGATTTCTGCACTCATCTTCAGCTTCCCTATAATGATCCCTTCTCTCTCTCTGAACTTCGTTCTGCCCTGGCCCTCTGCGGTTCTACGGCGGCGGGCTCCGATGGTATTCATTATGAGATGCTTCGCCATCTCCCTCCGTGCACGTCTCAGTATTTACTGAGTCTGTATAATCGGATCTGGGAGTCGTCGTCAGTCCCTGAGGACTGGCTCGATGCCGTTGTCCTCCCTGTTCGCAAACCGGGGTCTCTGGGTACTTCCCCTAAGGACTTTCGCCCTATTGCTCTCACAAGTTGTGTCTGCAAACTCTTTGAACGTATGGTTAACGTTCGTCTGATGTGGTTCCTGGAACACCATCACCTCCTCTCCCCGTCTCAATTTGGTTTCCGCAAGTGCCGCAGCACGACAGATGTCCTGGTGAACTTGGAGGTCTATATCGTACTGCTTTTGCTGCGAAGACCTCCGTTGTTGCTGTCCTTTTTGACCTGGAAAAGGCTTACCACACCACTTGGCGATATCATATTCTATCTCAACTTCATTCTTTTGGCCTTCGTGGTCATCTCCCTCTCTTTCCCCGCAGCTTCCTCTCCCGTCGTTCCTTTCGGGTGCGCCTTGGTACCGCGCTCTCTGCCTCTTTTCAGCAATACGAAGGTGTGCCCCAGGGTAGTGTTCTGAGCACTACTCTTTTTCTGGTTACCCTCAATGGTCTTCTTTCCTCTCTTCCTTCTGGTGTCTTCTCCGCTCTCTATGTCGATGATCTTACCCTTTGCTGTCAGGGTGATGATTCGCCTCTCCTTCAGCGCCGGGTTCAACTTGCAATTGATGCCGTGTCATCTTGGGCCACCGATCATGGCTTCAAGTTCTCTACTTCTAAGACTTGTGCCATGACTTTTACGCGGAAACGGGTTGTTCTTCGTCCCTCTTTGTCACTTTATGGTCATCCCCTTGAATACAAAGATTCCGCGAAGCTTTTGGGGTTATTCCTTGACACTCGTTTGTCTTGGTCTCCCCATATCTCTTACCTCCGTGTCGAGTGCTCTAAGGCCCTTACCCTCCTTCAGGTCTTGTCCCATACTTCTTGGGGCGCAGATAGGCGCGCACTCCTTGCTTTACATTCCTCTCTCGTCCTGTCTAAGCTCGATTATGGTTGCCCTGCTTCTCCTCCTACTGTTCGCCGTCTTGATGCTTTGCACCATACTGGGTTGCGCCTCAGTTCTGGTGCCTTTCGTTCGACTCCCGTCCTTAGCTTGTATGTTGACACTGGCTTCCTGTCTCTCCAGGACCGCCGTGATCGCTACTGTCTTCGCTATCTAGAGCGGTCCTTACAACATCCTTCCTCTCGCCTCTGTCGTGCTTTAACTTTTACCCCTCCTGCGGTTCCTGTTCCTCTTCACCACCTCCCTCTTTCTGTCCGGTTATCTCGCCTCCAGGATTCTCTTTCCGTTCGTATTTCTAATGTTTCTCCTCGTGTTGTTCCTTCTTTGCCCCCGTGGAGAGTCCCTCTTCCGCGGTTTTGTACTTCCTTGACCCGTATCACTAAAGCTTTTACTCCTCCTACGATTCTAAAACGCCTTTTCCTTGAGCACTTTTCTTCTCACTCCCGCTCCGTTTCTGTCTTCACCGATGGGTCTAAGTCGGCGGACGGTGTTGGCTACTCTGTTGTTTTTCCTGATCGCACTTGTCACTTACCTCCGGAGACTAGCATCTTTACAGCGGAACTTTATGCTGTTCTCTATACTCTTCGTCTCCTGCTTTCTCGTTGTCAGTCTTCCTTTGTAGTTGTTGTTGACTCTCGTAGTGCCCTCATGGCTCTCGGGTCCTTTAATCCGATTGATTGCAATGACAGCTTAAAATGGTAGTTGACAACAAATTCGTAGGCACAATATAGCAGAAACAATATAAGATTGATTGCAATGACAGCTTGAATGGTAGTTGACAAAAATTGGTAGTCACAATACAGCATATGGCTAGCACATAAAAGAAGACAGCAATGAACACAATGATAAGGTTGTTTGATATTACATAAAAATTAGGAGATTGGGTACCACTAGGTACAGAGCAAATTTAAAGCTCAGTGTAGGAAACTAAATAGATGAAGTTAGGTACTTTTTGGTTTTGCTTTTAAATAAGGCAAAAGTTTTACAGTTTTTCAATTCACTAGGGAGTGAGTTCCATAGACTAGGTCCCTTAATTTGCATAGAGTGTTTACACAGATTAAGTTTGACCCTGGGGATATCAAAGAGATATTTATTTCTGGTGTGGTGATAATGGGTCCTATTACATCTGTCCAGGGAGAGTTTCAGAGCATGGTTTGCATTTAAGAACAGGGTTTTGTAAATGTAGTTGACACAAGAGAATGTGTGGAGGGAGTTAATATTTAGCAAGTTTAGAGATTTAAACAAGGGAGCCGAGTGTTGTCTGAAAGCAGAGTTAGTTATTATTCTGATAGCAGATTTTTGCTGTGTGACGATGGGCTTAAGGTGGTTTGCAGTGGTAGACCCCCATGCACAGATACCATAATTAAGATAGGGGTAGATTAGTGTATAATATAGTGAGAGGAGAGCAGAGTTAGGAACATAATATCTGATTTTGGAGAGTATACCAACTGTCTTAGAGACTTTCTTAGTTATGTGTTGAATGTGGGTGCTGAAGTTGAGTCTCTTGTCTAGGAATAGGCCAAGAAACTTGCCATCATTTTTATTACTGATGTTAATGTTGTCTATCTGTAGCTGAATTGCATTTGATGATTTGCTTCCAAATAAGATGTAGTAAGTCTTTTCGATGTTTAATGTTAGTTTGTTCGTTGACATCCATAAGTGGACTTTTTTTAATTCATTATTCACAACATTATTTAGTGTATGTGGGTTGAGGTTTGAGTAGATAAGGGTAGTATCGTCAGCAAACAAAATAGGTTTGAGAATATTAGAGACATTAGGCAGATCGTTTATATATATAAGAAATAGAAGAGGTCCTAAGATGCTGCCCTGTGGCACTCCAACGGTAATTGGTAGAGTGGAAGAAGTTGTATCATTGATGGTTACATATTGGTGTCTGTCACTAAGATAGGATCGGATGTAGTCAAGGGCAAGGCCTCGGATTCCATAATGCTGGAGTTTAAGTAAGAGGTAGTTGTGATTAACAGTATCAAAGGCTTTTCTTAGGTCAATGAAGAGTCCAATCGGAAACTCATTTTTGTCAAGGGCTGAGTAGATAATGTCAAGGAGACTAATGATTGCATCATTGGTACTCTTTTGGGACCGGAAGCCAAACTGGCAGGGACATTTTCACAGTTTTTCAATTCACTAGGGTGTGAGTTCCATAGACTAGGTCCCTTAATTTGCATAGAGTGTTTACACAGATTAAGTTTGACCCTGGGGATATCAAAGAGATATTTATTTCTGGTGTGGTGATAATGGGTCCTATTACATCTGTCCAGGGAGAGTTTCAGAGCATGGTTTGCATTTAAGAACAGGGTTTTGTAAATGTAGTTGACACAAGAGAATGTGTGGAGGGAGTTAATATTTGCCATGTGGACTGATCCTGTTTCCTTGGTCCCCTGTTCTAAGGCATGTGTTTCTCATGTCATCTGCTGTGTTAATCAGTCTAGGTAGCCTGCGGTCTACACTCGTGCCCATGATGTTAAGAAGTATGCTGCTCGTTCTGCTGTTTTTTGTAGACATGTTTTTGGCAGATATATCAGGTGCGGGGGTCACACAGGGTTCTGGTGGCCCAGTATTTGGTGACTCTTGGGCTTTGGTACCCTTGTGTGGCCTTAGGTCTTGTGTGGTCTCTCATCCTGGGGATCTCTTTTTCGTCCAGATTTCAGGTGTTCTCCCTCCTCCCTGGTAAGTTCCCATGTGTAATGGGAGAAGTACCCTTCTCCATGGGTCTTTGAGGGAGCCTCAAAGGGTTTCCCCCTAGAAAACCAGTGTTGAATATAATGAAATGCCAATTTCTGGATGAGATCCTGTGGCTGCTAGATCCTCTCCCTCCCAGGATGTTAGGTGGTTGTCTACATCTGCTCTAGAACTAACAGTGCAGACCCTGGCAGGTGGTGAGCTACTCCCTTCTCCCCCAAAACAAGTAGGGGAAGTGGGGCGAATGAACTTTTCCTAGTTCCTAGAGAATTTGATCCTTTGATTTCATAGTTAGGGGAGTTTCTAAGGGGAGCCCCGTCGGCTCCCCGGAGCTATCCCAGGCTGATATGCTAATGTCAGACTTTGGCATCAGTCATGTGTATGGAGTTCTTAGGCCTACCGGGGACCACGGCCAGAACCAGGCCCCCTCAGAGAGGCAAGGGGAGCAATGGCCTATAGAAGCCCCCGTGTAGTTGGAAGCATTCTATGTCTGCCATCTTTATTTATTTATTTTTATTTTATTTATTTATATTTGTTTATATTTGTTTATTTATTTATATTTGTCGCTTAAGACCGTCTCCCATTGAATGGTTGCAAGGTCTACATTTATTTTTCCCAGTCGATCCTCTTATTGTTGAAATTGAATTGAATATTCCTTCTCGCTTGTTGGGTCTCTTAGACCTACTACCGTTATTTATGCTAGTTCGCACTTCAATGAGCTTATGGTCTGAGTACGAAGTACCTGAGATTGTAATGTCTCTGATTAGTTCATCATTGTTTGTGAATAACAAGTCTAGTGTGTTTTCGTTTCTAGTTGGTTCTGTAATCTGTTGATTGAGCGAGAATTTGTCACAGAATCTCAAAAGTTCTCTGACCTGTGGTTGGTTATTTCCCGGGTCGTTCCTTGCTGTGATATTTGTGTTTACCATTCTCCATCTTAGACTCGGTAAATTGAAATCTCCAAGGAAGATAATATCGAGCTGAGTTTGATAGGTTATCAAGTATGTTCTCTATTTTGTGCATCTGCTCTGTGAATTCCTCAACCGTTGTATCTGGCGGTTTATATATTAGAATAATAATTAAGTTTAGTTTTTCTACCTTAATTCCAAGTACCTTTACCACCTCATTAGTTAAGTTTAGTAGTTCTGTGCATAACAGGTCCTCTTTAATATACAGACCTACTCCTCCATTTGACCTAGTTTTTCTATCACATCTATATAAATTATAATTTGGAATCCAGATTTCATGATCCATGTAATCTTTTGTATGAGTTTCCGTGAATGCCCCAAATATTCAGTTTGACTCTAATAGCAGGGCATTTATGAACGTAACTTTATTTCTTGACTTTGTTTTTAAACCTTGAATGTTTGCAAATATGAATGATTGTCCATATTGTGTGTCACTTTTTTTTTCATTTTGTGTTTGTTTTGTATAGTCTTGTTTATATATTTTTTTCTCTTTCCCCCTTTTATTTCAAATTTCTATTTTGTAATTGCCATTCTTGCCTTGTTTTCCAACAACCAGCCTTTTTATGCAGACAAGTATAGACCCAGAACTAAACCACTTATCCACTATCTATGACACTCATAACTCTAATGATCAAAATTGCAGATATTATACAGCACATGATGTAAACAATGTATTAACACATAATAATAATAATAATAATAATAATAATAATAATAATTTTTATAATAATTTTTATTTAGGCAAAGGTACATACATAAAGAGATTTTACAAAGTTTGTTGGCTTTATAGATAGGAGCTAGTACATACAATGCCTAAAGCCACTATTACGCAAAGCGTTTCGGGCAGGAAAAAACACTACTGACTGAAGCTTAAAACTAATGGGTAAAAAGAAAAAAAATGCGTTGAGTACAAATAAAAATAGAGGTAAAAGAGGGGGAACATTGTTGAAAAAACAGCACAAATACAATTACAAATTATTACAGAAAATTACATTAAAACAGCGTTGATTTGTAAAACAAAAAAAACAAAAAACATACATGGGTTGACAATAGAGAGGTAAGGTAGGTTACAGGGAATTTATTAGGTATAGCTTCGTTTTTAACTTAAACTGGTTGAGAGAGGTACTGTCTTTAACATGGTTGGGAAGGTCATTCCACATCCTGGGCCCCTTGATTTGTAGAGCATTTCTGGTTTGATTAAGTCGTACTCTAGGAATATCAAAACTGTATTTATTTCTGGTGTGGTGCTCATGGGTTCTGTTACAACCTTCTATGAAGCTTTTGAGATCAGGATTGGCATTACAATTTAGCGTTTTGTATATGTATAGTACACATGAGAGAATGTGCAGTGACTTAATGTCTAACATATTCAGGGATTTGAATAGGGGTACCGAGTGATGTCTGGGGCCAGAATTGGATATTGTCCTAATAGCAGCTTTGTGTTGAGTAATTAGAGGACGTAAGTGATTTTGGGTAGTAGAGCCCCAAGCACAAATACCATAGTTGAGATATGGATAGATAAGGGAGTAATAGAGAGTCACCAGGGCAGGGCGTGGTACATAATATCTGATCTTAGAAAGAATGCCCACAGTTTTTGAAACTTTTTTTGATATGTTTAGAATGTGTCCCTGGAAATTCAGCTTGTGGTCAATGAGAATGCCAAGGAATTTGCCATCTAATTTGTTACAAATTTGGGTATTGTTTATTTTGAGATTTATTTGATTAGAGGATTTATTGCCAAACAGAATATAGAAAGTTTTGTCAATGTTAAGGGTGAGTTTGTTGGCAGTTAGCCACAGATGGACTTTATTTAGCTCAGTATTTACTGTGGCATTTAGAGCAAGGGGATCAGGACTGGAGTAAATGAAGGTTGTGTCGTCAGCAAATAGGATTGGTTTGAGGTGTTGGGAGGCATTTGGAAGGTCATTAATGTAGATGAGAAAGAGGAGAGGGCCAAGTATGCTGCCCTGGGGAACACCAATGTTGATGGGTAGGGTGGGCGAAATTGTATTATTCACAGAAACACATTGGAGCCTGTCAGTAAGGTAGGATTTGAGGTATTGTAGGGAGTGTCCTCTGACACCATAATGATGTAATTTAAGAAGAAGGTTTTGGTGGTTGACAGTATCGAAAGCTTTACGCAGGTCCACAAATAACCCAACAGGGAACTCATTTTTATCAAGAGCTGTATGAATCGAGTTAAGCATACTAATAAGTGCATCGTTAGTGCTTTTTTTGGGCCTGAAGCCATATTGGCAAGGGCTAAGTATATTGAGTTTGGCTAGATATGAGTAAAGCTGCTTATAGATTAGTTTTTCAAAAATTTTTGACAAGTTTGGCAGGATTGATATAGGTCTGTAGTTGTTAACATCTGTGAGATCACCACATTTGTGGACAGGCGTTACTCTCGCTTTTTTTAGAATATCTGGAAAGGTTTGGAGTTCAAGTGACTTGTTGAAGAGCAAAGCAATAGCAGGGGCTAAAGATCTGGAGGCTTTTTTGTAGATTAAAGTTGGTATCTCCTCAAGGGCACCAGACTTGGTTTTAAGGGAAAGGATTATCTCATTGACGTCAGTGGAATTAATAGGCTTTAGGTACAGAGACTGGGGATAGTTCCCTGTAAGATAGTCCTTAATGTCAGTACTGGAAGATGGAATATCATTAGCAAGGGATGAACCAATGGAAGAGAAGAACCTATTGAACTCAATAGCAGAATCAGAGGCTGAAAGCTGACCATCGTTATTAGACAGGAGAGTCGGTTTGTTATTTAAAGACTTTTTTGATCCCAATATTTGTGAAATTGTTCTCCATGTTTGTTTAATGTTGCTCTTTATTTGGGTAAATTTATCTTCGTAGTATTTAGTTTTGGCTCGTCTAATTATCTTAGATAGCAATAATGAGTAATTCTTTGAGAATTCTTTGGAGACAATCCCTAACCTATGCTTTTTCTCAAGGTCATGTTTTTTATCAATAGATTTAAGTATTCCCTTTGTAAGCCAGGGATTGTTAAGCCTTTTGGTTGTGACTTGTTTTGTAAGCATAGGACAGTGGGTATTATAAAGGCTAAGAGTTATTTGAAGAAAAGATTGAACTGCTAGGTTGATGTCCTCTATGTTACCTAACTCGGACTCCCAGTTGACATTATCAGTAGCAGTTATAAAATTGTCTATAGCAGTTTCATTGTGTAGTCTAAAACGTATCTCTCTTGACTCAAGAGGTGGTTTGCTAATGTTAGTTAAGAAAAATGTGGGGTAATGGTCTGTAGTGCTATCGGTGATTATACCTGAAGTAAGCGGAGAGGTTATATTTGTCCAGATGTGATCAAGAGTCGTGGCAGTGCTATCAGTGATTCTAGTAGGTCTAGTGATTAAGGGTATGAGGAAGCAGGAATTCATACAGTTGAGGAAGCTAACAGCAGTAGGGTGTTCTGGCTCGCAGAGGTCAATATTAAAGTCCCCTGCGATAATTAGGTGGTTTTTGTTCAGTCTGTTATCAAGTATTAGATTTCTAAGGTTTGAGTTGAATTCGGACACATCAGTGTTAGGAATTCTATAAACTGCACCCACAGACAGGATAGACTCGGCACCCTTGACTCTGAAGCTGGCGAAGATATACTCCCCATAGCAGTCTCTAGTTCTAATTTCTTTTAAGCATAATCACAATATCTCTGTAATCAACTTGCACGTTAGATCTCTAGGTAAACACTTCGATGATGCCTTGATTGAAACTATTGACAACAAATTCTCTTTTATTATATTTACTGAAACGTGGTTAATAGAGGAGACTACTCAACTCTTTAACATGCCAAACTACTCGGCAATTCACGACTGTCGTCAAATTCAGAGAGGTGGTGGTACTGCTCTTTACTACCACCAAGAACTAACATGCTTAAAAGTAATTAGAACTAGAGACTGCTGTGGGGAATATACCTTCGCCAGTTTCAGAGTCAAGGGTGCTGAGTCTGTCCTGTTTGTGTGTGCAGTCTATAGAATTCCTAACACAGATGTGTCCGAATTCAACTCAAACCTTAGAAATCTAATACTAGATAACAGACTGAACAAAAACCATCTAATTATCGCAGGGGACTTTAATATTGACCTCTGCGAGCTTGAACACCTTACTGCTGTTAGCTTCCTCAACTGTATGAATTCCTGCTTCCTCATACCCTTAATCACTAGACCTACTAGAATCACTGATAGTACTGCTACGACTCTAGATCACATCTGGACCAACATAACCTCTCCACTTCAGGTATAATCACCGATAGCACTACAGACCATTACCCCACATTTCTCTTAACTAACATTAACAAACCACCTCTAGAAACAAGGGAGTTCAGCTTTAGGCTGCACAATGAAACTGCTATAGACAATTTTATAACTGCTGCTGCTAAAGTCAACTGGGAGTCCGAGTTAGCTAACATACGAGACATCAACCTAGCAGTGCAATCTTTTCTTCAAAAAACTCTCAGCCTTTATAACACACACTGTCCTATGCTTACGAAACAAGTCACAACCAAAAGCCTTAACAATCCTTGGCTTACAAAGGGAATACTTAAATCCATTAATAAAAAACATGACCTTGAAAAGAAGTATAGGTTAGGAACCGTCTCCAAAGAATTCTCAAAGAATTACTCGTTAGTGTTATCTAAAATAATTAGACGAGCCAAAACTAAATACTAAGAAGATAAATTTACCCAAATAAAGAGCAACATTAAAAAAACTTGGAGCACAATTTCACAAATATTGGGATCAAAGAAGATTTTAAATAACAAACCAACACTCCTGTCCAATAACGATGGTCAGCTTTCAGCCTCTGATTCTGCTATTGAGTTCAATAGGTTCTTCTCTTCCATTGGGTCATCCCTTGCAAATGACTTTCGATCTTCCAGTACTGATGTTAAGGACTATCTTACAGGTAACTATCCACAATCTCTGTACCTAAAGCCTACAAATTCCACTGACGTTAATGAGACAATCCTTTTCCTTAAAACCAAGTCTAGTGCCCTTGAGGAGATACCAACTTTAATTTACAAAAAAGCCTCCAGATCTTTAGCCCCTGCTAAATTAGCCCCATTGCTCTTTATCAAGTCACTTGAACTCCAAACCTTTCCAGATATTCTAAAAAAGCGAGAGTAACCCCTGTCCACACATGTGGTGATCTCACAGATGTTAACAACTACAGACCTATATCAATCCTGCCTAACTTGTCAAAAATATTTGAAAAACTAATCTACAAGCAGCTTTACTCTTATCTAGCCAAACACAATATACTTAACTCTTGTCAATATGGCTTCAGACCCAAAAAAGCACTGAAGATGCACTTATTAGTATGATTAACTTGATTCATGCAGCTCTTGATAAAAATGAGTTTCCTGTTGGGTTATTTGTGGACCTGCGTAAGGCTTTTGACACTGTCAACCACCAAAACCTTCTTCTTAAATTACATCATTATGGAATCAGAGGACACTCCCTACAATACCTCAAATCTTACCTTACTGACAGGCTCCAGTATGTTTCTGTGAATAATTTAATTTCTCCCACCCTACCCATCAACATCGGTGTTCCTCAGGGCAGCATACTTGGTCCTCTCCTCTTTCTCATCTACATTAATGACCTTCCAAATGCCTCCCAACACCTCAAATCAATTCTATTTGCTGACGACACAACCTTCATTTACTCCAGTCCTGACCCCCTTGCTCTAAATGCCACAGTAAATACTGAGCTAAATAAAGTCCATCTTTGGCTAACCGCCAACAAACTCACCCTTAACATTGACAAAACTTTCTATATTCTGTTTGGCAATAAATCCTCTAATCAAATAAATCTCAGAATAAACAATACCCAAATTTGTAACAAAATAGATGGCAAATTCCTTGGTGTTCTCATTGACCACAAGCTGAATTTCCAGGAACACATTCTAAATATATAAAAAAAGTTCCAAAAACTGTTGGCATTCTTTCTAAGATCAGATATTATGTACCTCGCCCTGCCCTGGTGACGCTCTATTACTCCCTCATCTATCCATATCTCAACTATGGTATTTGTGCTTGGGGTTCTACTACCCAAAATCATTTACGTCCTCTAATTACTCAACACAAAGCTGCTATCAGGACAATATCCAACTCTGGCCCCAGACATCACTCAGTACCCCTACTCAAATCTCTGAATATGTTAGACATTAAGTCACTGCACATTCTCTCATGTGTATTATACATATATAAAACGCTAAACTGTAATGCCATGAGTGCAACATACAAATTCCAAAATGCAGTCCTGGGGGTTTGACACACATTGATAAACAAGCTATCTGATTATTTATACAGCTTCTCTCTCTCTCTCTCTCTCTCTCTACATTATATGCGGGTTATATAGTGTGTCAAGAACTGCCTACGTGATGCTAAACAGCCCAATCACACAGGGTGATTAGTCATATGGGTAGTAAAGGCTTGCAGAGACACAAAGGGGACAAGGACTGAACCCCGCAATTCATTTTAGCTTTATTATTATTAACATCTTTATTGACAAAATTAATTACAATTTTGCCTAATCTGAGGATTGTGATAGGTCTTATTAAAGTGAGGATAATGCTAGTATTCACTGTCACACAGGACAGAGGGTCATACATAAGACAATAGGTCTAAACTGTAGGCTGAAGCATATATATATCATGGTTACAATCAATGTTTTAATGTATGGATACGTGAAAACAACTTTCTATTGTGCACTGCCACACAAGGGCAGGGATGGGTTCATAAGTGATACAGCTTAGAAGTAATATAAATAAAAATTGTTCTTCATTCTTTAAAATGGACAAGCAAATTTTGGGTAAATTGTTAGGATGTCGTCCAGAACACCTGAGTCAATAAAATAGTTACACAGTTGGTGGTACAAGAGGCCAGGAGGTCTAAAGTCCTTTACGGTTTCACATTCATCAATATAGTGTTCTAGTGAATGCATTAAAGGTTTATCACAGAGTTTATAATCTGAATATTCTGGTAGTGGCTCAGCCTCACTAACCTGCCAGATGTGTCTATAGCCAAGGCGAATTCGCACAATGACTACATCACATTGCCTGGTCCGGTTACTGTGCTGACCATACAAATACCTATTATTACAAAACTTGTCATAACTTTTAATACTGAAACATCAATCCGTCTTGTTAGGGTCCAACCTTCGTGGTGGTTTGAGGCTTAGTAAGATGGACGAGGTACTGGGATGACCATACCCTCACCCCATCTACTTTCACCAAACCCAGAGTAACGAGAGTCATAAGGTGGTCTTCAATCTTATTATTATAACAAATCATAATTTTTTTGTAAACATAACTGCATGGGATACACATAGCAGTCAGTCAGTGGTTACTCTCTCTCTCTCTCTTTCTCTATTCAGATCATTTAATAGTTGGGGGAAAAGTAACATCAATTCCTTTCTCCTGCCGCCGCTGTTCACATATCTTTTTTCATTTCTTAGACTAACAGCGCACCAGTGGATGGAAGACTAATGTCAATTAGTCTTCCGTTTATCCGAGTATCCCCGAGTATCCTTATCGTTTTTTTTTTTAAATGACGCTGTTTGTCGACCGAATTGTATTTGTGCTGCTTTTTCAGCCATGTTCCCCCCTTTTTATCTCTTTTTTTTTTTATTTGTTCTCAACTCATTTTATTCTTTATGCTCAATTAGTATTAAGCTTTAGTCATTTAAGTTTTTCATGCCCGAAACGCTTTGCGTAATTGCGGATTTAAACAAGGGAGCTGAGTGTTGTCTGAAAGCAGAGTTAGTTATTATTCTGATAGCAGATTTTTGCTGTGTGATGATGGGCTTAAGGTGGTTTGCAGTGGTAGACCCCCATGCACAGATACCATAATTAAGATAGGGGTAGATTAGTGCATAATATAGTGAGAGGAGAGCAGAGTTAGGAACATAATATCTGGTATACTTTCCAAAATCAGATATTCTGCTGCCTAAATAAATAACATTTGAAAATGTATGCAAGTCTAGACAATCTCCTATAGCCCTTACATTCTAAACATAAATAAAATATTAGCACACGCTTGTATTGCATTATATCATCATTAAGTAACGTGGAAAACTTCTTTCTGTCTGATGATCAAAATAGTCACTGCTTTCCTAAAGCGGTGAAGTTCTGTGGGGAAGAAAATGTATTATCATGATTTTGTGTCTAACCGACTAAGTAGCGTGCGCGCGCATCGAGCGGGGTACTTAAAAGTGCGCCTGCGGACTCGTGGTGTTGTATTGGGTGTAGTGGCAGGGTTGATAACACAGGTGGGGGGGTTGGTTGTGGGGGTAATGGTGGTTGGGGGGTGGTGGTAATGGGGACTGGAATAATGCAGGAAAGGGGCGGGGGGTAACTAATCTTAACTAGTCTTGGTGTGGGAGAGCTTGCAACACTTCATTTCACCAGGGCCCATTACGGGCTCTGATACAACAATACAATACAATTTTATTTAGGTAAGGTACATAAATACAATAAATATTTACAAGGATTGTTTGACTTATAGGTAGAGCTAGTACATACAATGCCTAAAGCCACTATTACGCAAAGCGTTTCGGGCATGATCAACTTAAATGACAAGCTTAATACTAATTGAGCATAATGAGTAGAATGAAAACAAGAAATGAAAACATAGATGAAAAAGCAGCACAAATACAATTATGTCGACAAACAGCGCTCTTTAAAGAAAAAAACAGACATTGGTTGACAATAGAAGGGTAAGGTAGGTTACAGGGAATTTATTAGGTATAGCTTCGCTTATAACTTAAACTGGTTGAGAGAGGTACAGTCTTTAACATGGTTGGGAAGGTCATTCCACATTCTGGGCCCCTTGATTTGTAGAGCATTTCTAGTTTGATTAAGTCGTACTCTAGGAATATCAAAACTGTATTTATTTCTGGTGTGATGCTCATGGGTTCTGATACAACCTTCTATGAAGCTTTTGAGATCAGGATTGGCATTATAGTTTAGCGTTTTATATATGTATAATACACATGAGAGAATGTGCAGTGACTTAATGTCTAACATATTCAGAGATTTAAGTAGGGGTACCGAGTGATGTATGGGGCCAGAATTGGATATTGTCCTAATAGCAGCTTTGTGTTGAGTAATTAGAGGACGTAAGTGATTTTGGGTAGTAGAGCCCCAAGCACAAATACCATAGTTGAGATATGGATAGATAAGGGAGTAATAGAGAGTCACCAGGGCAGGGCGTGGTACATAATATCTGATCTTAGAAAGAATGCCCACAGTTTTTGAAACTTTTTTTGATATGTTTAGAATGTGTCCCTGGAAATTCAGCTTGTGGTCAATGAGAATGCCAAGGAATTTGCCATCTAATTTGTTACAAATTTGGGTATTGTTTATTTTGAGATTTATTTGATTAGAGGATTTATTGCCAAACAGAATATAGAAGGTTTTGTCAATGTTAAGGGTGAGTTTGTTGGCAGTTAGCCACAGATGGACTTTATTTAGCTCAGTATTTACTGTGGCATTTAGAGCAAGGGGATCAGGACTGGAGTAAATGAAGGTTGTGTCGTCAGCAAATAGAATTGGTTTGAGGTGTTGGGAGGCATTTGGAAGGTCATTAATGTAGATGAGAAAGAGGAGAGGGCCAAGTATGCTGCCCTGGGGAACACCAATGTTGATGGGTAGGGTGGGAGAAATTGTATTATTCACAGAAACATATTGGAGCCTGTCAGTAAGATAGGATTTGAGGTATTGTAGGGAGTGTCCTCTGACTCCATAATGATGTAATTTAAGAAGAAGGTTTTGGTGGTTGACAGTGTCAAAAGCTTTACGCAGGTCCACAAACAACCCAACAGGGAACTCATTTTTATCAAGAGCTGTATGAATCAAGTTAAGCATACTAATAAGTGCATCGTTAGTGCTTTTTTTGGGTCTGAAGCCATATTGGCAAGGGCTAAGTATATTGAGTTTGGCTAGATATGAGTAAAGCTGCTTATAGATTAGTTTTTCAAAAATTGTTGACAAGTTTGGCAGGATAGATATAGGTCTGTTGTTGTTAACATCTGTGAGATTACCACATTTGTGGACAGGCGTTACTCTCGCTTTTTTTTAGAATATCTGGGAAGGTTTGGAGTTCAAGTGACTTGTTGAAGAGCAAAGCAATAGCAGGGGCTAAAGATCTGGAGGCTTTTTTGTAAATTAAAGTTGGTATCTCCTCAAGGGCACCAGACTTGGTTTTAAGGGAAAGGATTATCTCATTGACGTCAGTGGAATTAATAGGCTTTAGGTACAGAGACTGTGGATAGTTACCTGAAAGATAGTCATTAATGTCTGATCATATTCCCTTAATTCTCAGTCTCCACAAATCCTATTCTCATCCCCAGCACTCCTTAATTCTCATACCATAGGGCAAACTGGGACATGTTCAAACAACACATTGATGACACTGATCTCACTTATGAATACAATGACAAACATCACACTGACATCGACACACAAGCACGCAACATACAAGACACAAGATTCAAAAGGTGACACCCCTAGGGTCAACACTTGCAGCAGAGGAGCTCCAGCATATTTCAACAATCCTAAGTATTGTAGTACAGGTTGATGGTAGTGAGTGGTGTCCCAGAGAACATAAAGGTATAGTGCTCTTGAAAAATAGGTGAGATAACAGGAAAGTGCTAAGGGAAGTGAAAAATCGGATGAGAAAAAGTTGCCCTAGTGTTTACAGTGCAGAGAAGAACATTCAAGATGGCCACTGGCAAGGGGAAAAACAAAACAGAGCTTGATTTTGAGGGATTCAATGAAGAAAGCATTGATATTAGTAGTCTACATAACAAGTTGGTAAATTTAGATACTATAGTGAACTCTCATGTAGAAATAATTTGTAAATTGAAAGAAAGTAATGACCATTTGAATAGCAAAGTTTTATGTCTTGAGGGTTTAGTGAAAGACTTGCGCAAGGATAAGAATCAATTGGAAACAAATTGCAAAGCCATGGAAGAAGAAAATAAACTCTTAAAAATAGCTTTGGAAGAAGTTAAAGTAAATTTAAACATAAATGACTACAATAGGTTAGGCAAGGAAATTCAACAGGAGAAACAGCTTTTGTCAGCACAGATGGAGGAAGTTACACAGGGAATAGAACAGTGCAAGAAAGATATGCAACTCACTTATGCACAAGTGGCCAAGGAGAAGGAAAAAATAGAAGAAGCAGTAAAGGAAGTCAAACACTGCAGCAACCAAGATAAAACAAACATTAGGCTAGAAGTGAGGAAAGAATTGGCATCTAACCCGAAGTTGGTGCAAAACACAGTTGATTGGAGTAAGTCCCTGATCATTTTTGGCTGCAAAGAAAAGGCGATAACATCTAGGTCAGAAAGAGCTGTAGAAGAAGCTAAAGTAGTAGATAAAATTGTTGGCCTCGTGGAAGGTCTTACAAACAGAGAGAATGTGTGCGACTACAGGAGAATAGGCAGGTACGTAAAAGGGAAAGATCGACCTTTGAGGATCACCCTAAACGGTGCCAAACAGATGGAAGAAGTACTAAGGAATGCTAGAAAATTGCAAAGGGATGAGGATGGGAAAGGGTGGTCGTTAAGACGAGATCTTTCAAAAGAAGATAGAGAGAAGCTGAAACTGAACCTCGCCGAGGCAAAACATTTAAATGAGAGCAGGAATGAAGAAGAAATAAATTCTTTTTTCTACAAAGTGATAGGGGTAGGCAAACCAGTAAAGTGGTACATAAAGGCAAACCAACAAAATCAATAGAGAGAGGGGGAGTGAAGAATAAGGAGAGGGGGAACAAGTTCCTGAAGATTGCATACACCAACATAGATGGAGTGAGATTGAAGATACTGGAGTTAAGTGATGTAATACAGCTGCAGACACCAGACATTGTTGCACTCACGGAGACAAAACTTGAAGATGTAATTTTAAATGAGGTCATATTCCCAAGGGGCTACTCAATTTGGAGACGGGACAGAAAAATTAGGAAAGGCGGTGGCGTTGCTGTGCTGGTAAAAGAACACCTAAAGGTGAAGGAAATAATGACTGCCAATCCACAAGAAGTTGACATAATAGCACTAGAGATCTGCTATGAGGATGATAAACTAATGATGATAAATGCATATAGTCCACCGCCAAGCAGCACATGGTCAAAGGAGGAGCTAGATAGTAAACGAGAAGGTCTTATAACAATAATGAGATAGATTATAGCGAGAGCGGATAACGATAGATCACGACTGTTGATAGTCGGTGACTTCAACTTGAAATCCATAGACTGGGAAGCATATGAAGCTAAAACAGAAGATTTTTGGACCTGTAAATTTGTAGACCTCATCCTGGAAACATTCTTGTATCAACATGTTAAACAAGCTACGAGGATGAGGGAAGGGGACGTTCCCTCCATGCTAGATTTGATATTTACCAGGAAGGAGGAAGAGATATTTGACATTCAGTACCTTCCTCCCTTGGGTAAAAGTGACCATGTCTTTTTGGGAATAAAGTATGCAATGCGTTATAAGCTGGAAGAAAATAAGGATGTTGAAGCAGTTGAAAAACCAGACTTCAGGAGAGGACATTATGGTGACCTTAGAAATTTTTTTAGTGAGTATAATTGGACAGACTTGATGCTAGGCAAGGAAGTGAATGAGATGTATGGCAAGTTTTGTGAAATATATGATAAAGGCACAACAAAATTTATACCAAAACAGAGATGCAGAACTAGGAAACAGGATTGGTTCAATAGAAATTGCGAGAGGGCTAGAGACCGAAAGACACAAAAATGGAATCAATACAGGAAGAGGCCGAACCCCCAAACATACCAGCGATACAAAGATGTGAGAAACAACTACACGGCAGTGAGGAGAGAGGCAGAAAGAAATTTTGAAAAAGGGATTGCGGACAAATGTAAAACAGAACCAGGTCTATTCTATAAATTCATAAACAACAAATTGCAGGTAAAGGATAATATTCAGAGGTTGAAAATGGGAAATAGATTCACGGAAGATGAAAAGGAAATGTGTGAAACACTAAACGAAAAGTTCCAAAGTGTGTTTGTACAAAATGAAATCTTTAGGGAACCAGATACAATAAGAATTCCAGAGAACAACATAGAACACATAGAGGTGTCTAGAGACGAAGTGGAAAAAATGCTCAAGGAGCTCGGTAAGAACAAAGCAGCTGGCCCAGATGGCGTTTCACCATGGGTTCTGAGAGAATGTGCATCTGAGCTCAGCATTCCACTTCACCTGATCTTTCAGGCATCCCTGTGTACAGGAATCGTAGCAGACGGGTGGAAACAGGCTAACATAGTTCCAATCTACAAAAGTGGCAGCAGGGAAGACCCCCTCAATTATAGACCTGTATCATTGACAAGTGTAATAGTGAAAGTATTGGAAAAACTAATCAAAACTAAATGGGTAGAACACCTAGAGAGAAATGATATAATATCAGACAGACAGTATGGTTTTCGATCTGGAAGATCCTGTGTATCGAATTTACTCAGTTTCTATGATCGAGCCACAGAGATATTACAGGAAAGAGATGGTTGGGTTGACTGCATCTATCTGGACCTAAAAAAGGCTTTCGACAGAGTTCCACATAAGAGGTTGTTCTGGAAACTGGAAAATATTGGAGGGGTGACAGGTAAGCTTCTATCATGGATGAAAAATTTTCTGACTGATAGAAAAATGAGGGCAGTAATCAGAGGCAATGTATCAGAATGGAGAAATGTCACAAGTGGAGTACCACAGGGTTCAGTTCTTGCACCAGTGATGTTTATTGTGTACATAAATGATCTACCAGTTGGTATACAGAATTATATGAACATGTTTGCTGATGATGCTAAGATAATAGGAAGGATAAGAAATTTAGATGACTGTCATGCCCTTCAAGAAGACCTGGACAAAATAAGTATATGGAGCACCACTTGGCAAATGGAATTTAATGTTAATAAATGTCATGTTATGGAATGTGGAATAGGAGAACATAGGCCCCACACAACCTATATATTATGTGAGAAATCTTTAAAGAATTCTGATAAAGAAAGAGATCTAGGAGTGGTTCTAGATAGAAAACTATCACCTGAGGACCACATAAAGAATATTGTGCAAGGAGCCTATGCTATGCTTTCTAACTTCAGAATTGCATTTAAATACATGGATGGCGATATACTAAAGAAATTGTTCATGACTTTTGTTAGGCCAAAGCTAGAATATGCAGCTGTTGTGTGGTGCCCATATCTTAAGAAGCACATCAACAAACTGGAAAAGGTGCAAAGACATGCTACTAAGTGGCTCCCAGAACTGAAGGGCAAGAGCTACGAGGAGAGGTTAGAAGCATTAAATATGCCAAAACTAGAAGACAGAAGAAAAAGAGGTGATATGATCACTACATACAAAATAGTTACAGGAATTGATAAAATCGACAGGGAAGACTTCCTGAGACCTGGAATTTCAAGAACAAGAGGTCATAGATTTAAACTAGCTAAACACAGATGCCGAAGAAATATAAGAAAATTCACCTTCGCAAATAGAGTGGTAGACGGTTGGAACAAGTTAAGTGAGAAGGTGGTGGAGGCCAAGACCGTCAGTAGTTTCAAAGCGTTATATGACAAAGAGTGCTGGGAAGACGGGACACCACGAGCGTAGCTCTCATCCTGTAACTACACTTAGGTAATTACACTTAGGTAATTACACCATCATTCATGCAGCAAACATCTCCATTCCTAAAACAGCACACAAACCACATTTCACTTTCACCCCCTCCATTCGCTCAAAACGCCTCTTAGCTTGCTATCACATTAGATTCTTACAAAACATACATCGTCATGGACAAATACTATGGGACCTAACAGCATTAAAAAAACCATATCCTTAACAGCCTAGATGAAGATCACACAAAACATTGGAAACACCTTATAGAACAAGCAGAACAATACAGAAAACTGACACCTCAAGAATTCTGGAAACGAATCAAACGATTACAAGGATCAACTCACACACCGTTTAAATACCTTCTACATAATAACAACAAAATCACTGATCCTGAAGCAGTTCTCAACATTTTTAAACACCACTGGGAACAAATCTTTCACCCACATCCTCCTGAACCATTTGCACACCCCAACATTGAAAATGGTCGAAGACTGGATACACCAAAATAGACAAGCAACTACACCAGACGACCTCATCCACCTTGAAAATCTCAATTCAAACACTGAACTACAGACTCCCCTAACTCTAGCTGATGTCAAGACAGCTCTCATGGGCACTCGTCGTAGAGCCCCTGGTGCGTCTGGCATTGGACATATCCTTCTTAGACAACTCCCTGCTTCTATCATTACTGCTATCACTAACCTATTCAACACCTCCCCTGCCTCTGGATACTTTCCACTCAACTTTAAGTCTGCCACAGCCGTTCTTATTCCAAAACCTGGGAAACCCCACACTGACCCAGAGAACTATAGACCCATCAGCCTTCTAGAGACACTTGGCAAAGTCTTTGAAAGGCTGATCAACCAGAGACTTAGAACCCACCTTGAACACAATGACTTACTCACTAACAAACAGTTTGGATTTCGGCCTCACCGGTCCACTCACGACGCCTTAAACATCATGACTAACTACCTCAGTATAAATCAGCACCAAAGACTTAAGACTGCACTCATCACTAAGGACGTTGAGAAGGCCTTTGACACTGTTTGGCATGATGGCTTAAAATTCAAACTATGCAACAACTTTAATCTTCCTCTTATCACCACCAAACTTCTTTCTAACTACTTAGACAATAGGATAATGAGAATTAAGTTCCTCCAACAACACTCTGACTACTTCAACTTACATGCCGGTGTTCCCCAAGGTTCTGTTCTTGCCCCAACACTCTACATCCTATACATAAACGACATTCCTGACTCTGTTCATCACACTTCATTAACCATATGTTATGCTGATGATGTCTCTCACCTTGTCACCAGCAACACCATTGATACACTAACAAACAGAGCACAAACAGAACTTGATGTTGTCACTGAGTGGGAGTACAAATGGCGTATAAAAACCAACTCCAGCAAATCTAAAATCACCTACTTTTTCTGTAAAAGAACTATTTGCCCAATTCCTCTCAAACTCTATTCATACACTCAAAATCCTACTTATATCTCTGTATCTCCCTCCTCCACAGTCCTTGGACTCACATTTGATCGACAACTACTCTTTCACACACACATTACACAGAAACATGCAATAGCTCTTCAAGCCATGAAGAAACTATACAGACTTAGATTTGCACAACCTGACACAAAAATGCACCTTTACAAAGCACTTATTAGACCTCTCCTAACATACGCTCCACTAGCTCTTTCTCTATCTGCACGTACTAACAAAATAAAACTTCAAAGAATACAGAATAGAGTACTAAGATGGGTACTCAACACCCGATGGCAAGAGTTAAATACCAGTCAAAGTCTCCATGAAAGTACGAACATTCCTGCCCTAAATACCTACTGGAAAACTTTATCAGACAAACAAATTGATAGACTACTCACTTATCATGAACAACACATTGACATTGATTTTCTCCTACACACTCTCAGACTACCACGAAACAATCATGACCTCTACCATCCATGATCCTCCTCCTAACTCTGTATTTCGTTAAACTTTAGCTCACATCCACTATCATTACATATTCAGCTCTCAACAACCAGCACAAACCATCCGTAAAAAGTTCAGCCCTGACACTCTTGAGCCAATCACTGTGATGTTGTGAGTTTGTGATGTCCCGATGTTGTCACTGAAAACACCCGACTGAGTCCCTGCCTCGAATGCCGCAACCTAACGACACGCAGCTGGGTTTAGCCCTGGCACTTTTCCTCTTACAAATCTTCTTCCTCTCACCCCCCCTTATCTTCTTCTGTCCCCACTTCCAAGCTCGCCCCAATGGGCATCTTCTGTATTATTCTGATTCTGACTCGGCGACCTCTTGCTCGCCTCCTCCTCGCCAGATACACTACAAAACGCTCCACCGCCATCTGTTACACGTGGACTACGACGCCAGTACCTCAGACGACTACTTGCCTTCGACATAGCCTTCCACGCCACCCCCCTGTCGCCTACAAGGGCGGCCCACACGGGGCTCCTGATTGAGTGAAGTTTTCATTGTTAGCCATAGGCGTTCCAGAGCAGCTGGCCCATCTCCATTATCCTAAGGTACAGTCCTGCCCGTGTTTCCCCACCACGCCCGCGTGTGGGGCGCCCTGTTTTAGTTAGGGATGTCCCCAGTGTTCGGCGTGTGCCCAGCGCCTGTCCCCAGTTTTCCGTGTTCCGACGCAGTAGCTAGCTGCCCCCAGGTTTATTTGCCCTCTCTAAGGACCCCGCACGGCGGGATCCCTCCCCACCCTCAGTCCCGTGCCCGGGCGTGCGTGCCGTGCCATGCACGAGTGGCTCCCCCTTCCATACGAGGGCGGGCGGCACCGCATCTGGTGGTGTCGCCCACGTGGCCAGACTCGGTGGCGTGCTTGCCCTAGGCGTGGTCCCTGGGGGCACCCTTCGCCCTTTGCCCTAGTGGGCGCCAGGGCCACGAGGCATGCACGTGCGGGCTCCTCTACGCCCGGGGGTGGGCGGCGCCGCATCCGGTGGTTTCGCCCACGTGGCCAGGCTCAGTGGCGTGCTTGCCCTAGGCATGGTCCCTGGGGGCACCCTTTGCCCCTTGCCCTAGTGGGCATGTGGAACAACCTGTCCTCAGGCTAGGCTTATTAAAGCAGCAATCATCCCCAAGACATAGTCATCAATTTTAATGTATCGTAAATTAAAATTGTATCGGGTTTGTTCTCATATATAAAATAATAATATTGTATATTAAAGTTCTATGTACGGTTAGGCATAAGTTAGGCGTTTAGATTTTAGTAGCGATTATTCGTTTCTGGGGGGTGAAGTTGTGTAAGATTTTGACCCACATGGTAAAGATTTCTACCCCTCCTATTGTTATGAAATGCCTTTTCCTTGAACATTTTCTTTTGCACTCACATTGTTGCCCTATTTACATCTACTACAGCTGGGGCTAAGTGTACTGATAATGTTGGTTGCTCTGTAGTCTTTCCAGACCAAGCCTATATGTGATGCCTACCTCCAGAGGTTAAACCTCTTCACGGCTGAACTCTATGCGATTTTGTATGCTTCTTGTTGTCTGTTTTTCCAATGTCAATGCATTTTGTCATTGTGGTTGACTCTTGCAGTGGCTTTATAGTCATTTAGTACTATGCATCCTGTGGTAGTCAAAATCCACTATTAAAAATTACCTTTTTCTTATCTTTAGCAGACTAAAGACAGTTTAGTATTGCTGGGTTCCCAGTCAAATAGATACCACCTTAAATGAGTATGTGGACACTGCTTCTAAGGAGGCTATCTGCACTTGTCCTATTTCCCAAAAAGTCATTCCTTATTCCAATTTCTACTCAGTCATTCATTCCTCAATCCAAGACCATTGGCAGCATTGTTAGTTTCGTGTTATAAGTAATAAACACTGTGCTCTTAAGAGTAGCCTGTCCCCTTGGCCTTCCTCCTACCACTGTAATGAGCTGTGGGAAAGAGCTCTGACTAGGTTACATACTAGCTGTACATTCTTAACTTCGGGCACTTAATGGAACACCGCCCTGCTCCGTATTGCAAAAACTACATTGTCCTTCTTATAGGCACCACCTTGTAGAACATCTCGATTTTTTGGGCATTCTTGTGTCTTGCTTCCTAACTGCCCCTTGTTTTCATTTGTCCCTTGATAGAATTGTAGCGGGTACAGACAATATACTCACTCCACCTTCTCATTAGCTTAATGGCATAACTAATTAGCACTAATTGCAGAAGCTATAATCTCTTCCCTAATTACAGGTAATAGTTCTTCCAGCCTCCTATCCTAGTGGAGGAAACTGAGGTGTAGTCACCGAATATAAACAAGCATAAAGTGAATAGCCAGCAGTACAATTTCCACAGTCAAGAATGTAGCTCTCGGTGTATGCAGCTCTAATTGACCCCAAGACACTACAGCTTCGACACATAAGAAAAGACAGAAGAAAAAGAGGTGATATGATCACTACATACAAAATAGTAACAGGAATTGATAAAATCGATAGGGAAGATTTCCTGAGACCTGGAACTTTAAGAACAAGAGGTCATAGATATAAACTAGCTAAACACAGATGCCGAAAAAATATAAGAAAATTCACTTTCGCAAACAGAGTGGTAGACAGTTGGAACAAGTTAGGGGAGAAGGTGGTGGAGGCCAAGACCGTCAGTAGTTTCAAAGCGTTATATGACTAAGAGTGCTGGGAAGACGGGACACCACGAGCGTAGCTCTCATCCTGTAACTACACCTAGGTAATTACAGAACAGACAGCAGACTAGGACCACATCTAGCTACAATGCTCTCCCACATAGAGCTCCACGACTCCGGCCTCACTCGGCTCTCTGCTCTGCTCCAAGCTCCGTCTCAACATCTACGACACTGCTGTCTGTATCCAAGACTACTAAATAAATATGAAAATCCACTAAACACCGTGTATCTAATCTACTCAACAACGTAACATAATTGTATGTTACAGAATCCTTAGTGAATCCGATACTTTCCATATTGCTCACCTTATTTGCTTTTATTCTCATATTGGCATCCTCAATGGTATTTAGAGCATTTGAATGTCCAGCGACACTGATGGTGCTACATAGTCGCCCCGGCATGGTGCCTTCTTTAACAATTACTTACTTGTTTCAGGCGGGACCCACTTATCACTCCCTGAACCTGTCTCACCGAGATGGTTCCAAACTCCGAGGTCGCATCAGCTGCAGAGTTCTTAAGCCTACCGGAAACCAGATTCAGAACCTCGTCCCCTCAAAAGAGGCACAGAAAATAGTTGACAGTCCAACACCTCACCAGGAAAAGCATCCAGAAAGTCAGCGAAACAAAACAGGCAACTGCTGGGGTTCTAAAAACAGACAGAAGCCTCATATACCACCTAGTGAACTCTCCAATCTATGTAAATATATAATAAAATCTCTTGAAACTAGCATGTGCTCATTTGCCCCACATCCCCAACTAGTTCAGGAGGATTTGGGGGGAAGGAGTCCAGGCCTTTTCAAGGCCTGAGCATTCAGTTCTAATGCTGATGCAGTGTCGACCACTTCACAACAGTAGGATTCCCAGGTCGCCTCTCAATTGCACATGCTTGACTGTGTTTCAGCTAGGTGCTTAGGGATTTTAACCTCAGTTCAGTGTATGCTTTTATGTAGTGTGAGTCTGGTGTATAGAGCACTTGGAGCAGCATGTGCTAATGGCATGGAATCTGCGCCTTCCTTTATACGCAGTTCTGTTCCCCGATTGCGAAGCCCTCGCTGTGAATGCCTTTCGGCTGGATTGGTCATGGTGAGGGCTCCTGTACCACTTTCCCTGGTTTGGCTGTTACTCTGGGTCCTGGTTGATACCTGGTTGATGGGGTTCTGGGAGCTCTACTCCCCAAGCCCGGCCCAAGGCCAGGCTTGACTTGTGAGAGTTTGGTCCACTAAGCTGTTGCTTGGAGCGGCCTACAGGCCCACATACCCACCACAGCCCGGTTGGTCCGGCACTCCTTGGAGGAAACAATCTAGTTTCCTCTTGAAGATGTCCACGGTTGTTCCGGCAATATTTCTTATGCTCGCTGGGAGGGTGTTGAACAACCGTGGACCTCTGATGTTTATACAGTGTTCTCTGATTGTGCCTTTGGCACCTCTGCTCTTCACTGGTTCTATTCTGCATTTTCTTCCATATCGTTCACTCCAGTACGTTGTTATTTTACTGTGTAGATTTGGTACTTGGCCCTCCAGTATTTTCCATGTGTATATTATTTGATATCTCTCTCGTCATCTTTCTAGTGAGTACATTTGGAGGGCTTTGAGACGATCCCAATAATTTAGGTGTTTTATCGCGTTTATGCGTGCTGTATATGTTCTCTGTATTCCCTCTATTTCAGCAATCTCCCCTGCTCTGAATATCATGTTATTTTCTGATGCCCAGTCGAAAACTTTATTAACACTTTGTGCGGATCAGGACATCGCCTGGAGTCCTGTTTCGCCTACCCGCTTCCGCGATGTGGACATAAAATGATGTCCTGAAAAAAATATTTGTATAAAATTCAATTTTAATCCGATTTACTTTGGGTTTGTTTCAAACTGCGCGCCATGAGGCTCTCTTTCTCACCACTAGGCTGCATGGTACAATACGTTCATGAAGGGTGTGGACCACTTCGATCAAATGGTATTACCATTTTACCAGGAAAACTCACAAGTGGACCTAAAAGATAACGTTTTATTTCCTGCAAATGGCTTTGCATAATGCCTTTGTTTTGTACAAATACAACACAACTGATCAAAAAAAGCTAACATTGCTACAGTTCCACGAAGTGCCAATTTGGGCCCTATTGTGCTGGGACCCGGAAGATTGGCCTCAAACAGCAACAGTATCTCAACACTTGCGGCACGCTCCAGACATAAATGATGACACAGGTCCTGCCTATGCTGACGCCATGCAAACTCCTGGACCATCTGGTGTGAGGCGGCCCTTGTTCACTTCAACACCTCAAGCTGAAGCAGCAACCGAATCAGAACCCGAGATGTCTGGCACACTGCCATTTGACGAGATGGTTTTGTCAGATGACTCTGACTCTGACTCAAATGTTGAACCTCCAGCGATTCAGTTGATTCTGAAAATCGCATGAACTACAAACTGAAACGAGTATTTTGATACCAGATTGAACACTGTATCACATAAACTGCCATAAGTAGACTCGAACCTTCATAGATTTTTTTTTGGGTGTAGTGTGTGTCTGCATGAGTGTCCCAAATGGGTTGCAGATGGGTGACTTTAGCCGTTTATACTGGTAATGTATTTTGCATTTTGATACCAGAATGAACACTGTATCGCATAAACTGCCATAAGTAGACTCGAACCTTCATAGATTTTTTTTGGGGTGTAGCGTGTGTCTGCATGAGTGTCCCAAATGGGTTGCAGGTGGGTGACTTTAGCCGTTTATACTGGTAATGCTTCCCCCATATCATGTATTATATGCATATGTTTGTTTAGGGAATTTTATTCCGATCAATGTACAACCAAAAATAACTGTGTGCAACAAGTATAAACTTGACAAACATAACAAAAGTAAAAACATTTCGTGTGTGTTTGACGCTCACTGATATGTTCCAGCGTTGTTTTATATTTGGCGCTATTCTATCTTACACTTTGTTGATCATTTTTACCTACGGGCTCATAGAACATTCTATTGCGAACACATTGGCAGAAAAATGAATGACGTACATAGAATAATAATGTCAGGACAGTGAAATAAGTATAAACTTTCAAAGCGCCGTATCGCACATGTGTCGCCCCGTCACCAATACCGGGTAACAGTTTCACCACTTCCCACACTCTTGCGGGTGGGCCGCAACCATTATTCTACGTTTATATTCATATCACCGTGTTGGGAATTTCATTGCGAGTCCATTGATACCAAAATTAACGCTGTAGGACAAGTGTGGAGGTGATAACAATCCCAAGGGTAAAAACATTTTGTTGCTGTTGGGCGCTCACGGCGAGTCATCTTCGTAGTTATTTATTTGGTGCTGGTATCCCTATACGTTTCATGACTTTTCTGGGGGGAGCCCCGTCGGCTCCCCGGAGCTATCCCAGGCTGATATGCTAATGTCAGACTTTGGCATCAGTCATGTGTATGGAGTTCTTAGGCCTACCGGGGACCACGGCCAGAACCGGGCCCCCTCAGAGAGGCAAGGGGAGCAATGGCCTATAGAAGCCCCCGTGTAGTTGGAAGCATTCTATGTCTGCCATCGACCGGAACAGGCACCCAGAAAGGTAAGCGCCCCAAAACAAACCCCTATTCTGGTTAAAATTGCTACCTAAAACCGAACTAGTGGATAGAACTCCCCAACCGAAAACAAGCAAACTAGTGTGACGTCACACACTGCCGCGCCGCTGTCTGTGCAGCTCCCCCCTCCCCGGGAGGGGGAAGGGGGAGCCCCAGACCCCCCGCGCCGGCTACCCACACCTCAGTTCTTGAGGCTGATGCTATAGGCGATGGTCGTGTGCTCTGGCTCCGGTGTCGCTACTGCACTGTGCTTTGCGTGTGGTGTTAGTTTTGTGGGTGCGAGAGCCAGGAGTTATCTTCAGTACTCGGGCTGCATGCGCCTAGGGCTGCCTTCCCTAGGTGCCCTGTAAGTACTGCCCTTGGGGCTTGGGGCCACCTTCCACAGGCTCCTCGGGGTCTGCCTCTGCTGGTCCGTTTTACCTTTCGGTTTTTCGGCCGCCTGTTGGGCTCTTGGGTGTTCTGTTCTCCCTTGTTACCGGCAGGTAAGAGGCAGTTTGCACTGGTAGGGGCGCAGGGTGCTGCTCAGCTTGTATTTCCCGACATCGCGGCCGGCTCTGTTCCTTGGGGTTCGCTGTCCTCTTGCGGGGTTTTGTTTTTCTTTTTGTTTTTGCTTGGTGGGGGGTTCTGTCCTTTTATTCAGTTTGTTTTTGCCCTTCCACTGTTCTCCTCGGTGGCGCCCCCTGCTAGGTCCCCGTGAGTGTACACGTCCCTGGGGTTCAGCTTTAGAAGTTTGCTTGGTAGTTTTGGGCGCCGGTTTGCAGCACCCTGCCTGGGACTACCTGAGCGCGAGTCCTCTTAAAGTAAACGCTCAGGACCCTGGGAATCCCCTAGGGGGCGCGTGGGTCCGATGGATGTGACCCCGGAGTCCCCACTCGCTGTGTGCGAGTTTGAGGGTTGCTCGGTCCCCTTGTCTCAGGGTGACCCTCATTGTTTTTGCCTCTGCCACGCTGCCTGTTGGGTCGGTGATACTTTCGACCCTGAGTCCTGTGAGTGTTGCTGCTTGCTTGTGACTCAATTTACCCAATCCTCTGATGATTCTATTCGGGTACGGGCGGCACGTGCGTTGCAGTCTAGGTTTCGTCTGTTGCAACGCGCTCGGTTGGTTGCTTCCCCGGATGCCCCGGGGCTGCCCCGCTTTGCTTTTCGAGACCCGGACTTGGGGGTGGGGGTCGCTTCGATCCTGGTTCAGTCCGCACCTCCTCGTCCTTCCCCTTCTGTTCGTTCTGGTCCCCCGCCCCTGCTTCCGGCCCCGAAGCGTCTGAGGGTTTCGGGGTCGGAGCAGGGGTTACTTGATCTCGAGACTCGGGCAGCTTTGGGGGTTGCCCCTTCCGGGGGGGCGGCAGAGGCATTCGAGTCTTGTCTCCCGGCCGAAGCTTCAGGGTCTGACCAGTGGGCCCCCCTTCCTCCAGCTTTTCCGGCTGCTCCGTCCTTGTCTTGTGGGGTCGGGGCTTGGGGAGAGGACTCGGCCTCGGGTCCTGTGGTGACGGACCTCGAGGCTGGGGAGGGGCTGACTTGGGGGCCTTGGGCCCCGCTGGACCCCGCCTGGGTTTTTCTTCCCACTGAGCGGGGCTTATTGTTACAAGGAGTGGGGTTTTCTTTTCCCCCCTCTGCGTACGAGTTGGATTTGGTGTCGGCCCCTCCCCGGGTTCGGTTCCGTGTTCCCCCGGGTACGTCGGTTCCGTCCTTCCGGAGGTTTTCGGCTTATCGCATCCAACCTGGTGTGGTGCGAGCGGCCTTTGCAGCTTACCTCCTGCGTGACCCGGATTATGCCTCGGAAATGGATCCGTCCACGTTCAGGTTTGGGACTTCGTTCCCTTTCTGGCTCCGTTACGAGGTTCTGGAGTCGTCCTGGCTAGCAGACTGCCCCTTGTTTGGTCTGGATTCCTGGCATTCCTTCTGTCGTTCCCGCACGCTGGAGTGGCGGGAAGCTTCCACGGTGCTTCAGGTTTTCCTGGGGGGTGAACTTGAGTACCTGAATGAGTGCTTGTTTGCCCCTGCCCTTCCCCGCGATGTGGGCGTTATTCAGCTCCATGTGCAGGTTCCCTCCCTTTCGGCGGCGCTCGTGGCGGAGGACTTGCGCGCCCAGGGCCTTTTGTGTTTGGCCTTGCGGTTCTTTTCCCTCCTGGAGCTGTCTTCGGATTGGCTCGTGGAGGATGTGGGGACGCTTGGGTCCGTCCCGGGGTCCAGCACCTTGTCCTCGGCTGCGCGTTCGTCGGCTGCCTTGTTGAAGCTGTTCACGCCGATTTTGCGGGATACGGTTTCCCTGTTCTATGCTTCCCGTCTCGCGTGTCGGCAGGCGGTGCTGGGTTCCTCCGTGGAATCTGCTTGGGCTCTGGCTCTTAGGCGTTCTTCACCTTTTTGTCCTCTCCTGTTTGGGGAGTCGGCCGTGGCGCAGTTTATTCAGGCTGCGTCGGCGGCTTGTCGTCCGATGTCGGACTTGTTGGTTTTCCGGGGGTCCCGGGGTGGGTCTTCCCGGAAAGGTCGTGCCAGGGCTCGGGGTTCCTCTCGTCGTGGTAGGCCTCTGGTGTCAGGTTTGGGGTTGGCTCCTCCTGCGGACCCTCCCTCGTCTGGTCGGCGCGGTGTTCGCGCTGTGCGGGGTTCTGGGTCTCGTAAGGGTCGCCGGCCCTTTCGCGGTTTGCCCCCTTGACGGGGCGATGGGGGGGCGGCTTGCGCTGTTCGCCCGCGCCTGGTCCCACGATTCGTGGGCCTTTCGGGTTGTGTCTCGCGGCCTGCGGTGGCGTTGGGTGGCCCCTCCCCCCTTTGGGGGGTCGGGGCTGGCAGGGCAGGCTTCTTCCCCTGCGCTCTGTCGAGTCGTCTTGGAGTGGGTACGCTTGGGCATCGTCGAAACGACGTCGTCCCTCAGATGGGTTTCCCGTCTGTTTCCGGTTCCGAAACGGGACTGCGCGGACCTGCGTTTCATTCTGGTCTTGTCCCGTCTGAACCCCTGGGTTCATTGCCCCTCCTTTCGGATGACTACGCTGTCTCAGGTTCGGCTCCTCTTGGAGCCGGGAGCTTGGATGGTGCCCCTGGACCTCCGGGACGCTTATTGGCATGTCCCGATTCATCCGCGGTTCAGGGACTGGCTCGGTTTTGTAGTGGGGCGTCTGAGTTACCGCTTTCGTTGTCTCCCGTTTGGGTTGAACCTGGCACCTCGCGTGTTCACACGCCTTACACGGGTTGTGGTGGCTCGTTTGCGTCTCCTAGGTGTTCGGGTGTTGGCCTACCTCGACGACTGGCTGGTTTGGGCTCCCAGCCAGTCAGCTTGCTTGCTAGCCAGGGATTTGGTTCTTTCCCAGCTCGCCGGGTTTGGGTTCTTGGTGAACTGGAGGAAGTCCCATCTGGTTCCCTCTCAGGTTCGGACTTGGCTGGGTCTCGTGTGGGACTCTCGAACCGCCTCCTTGTCTCTCCCTCCGGAGTCTCTCCTGCGGCTGCGGTCCCGCCTTCGTCTGTTTCTGGAGGGCCCTCGGGTCACCCGGCGGTTGCTCGAGGGGCTGTGCGGGAGCCTGAACTTCGCGATGGTGGTCTACCCGCCGGGTCGGGTTTGGCTTCGACGGCTGTTCTGGTTCCTTCGGGGTTCCCCCTTCCGCCTCTCTCGCGATCGCAGAGTTCGATCCCCGGGGGACTTGCGTCGGTTGCTGCGTCACCGGCTTCCTCTTCGGGTTTTTCGGGGTTCAGTGCCTTGGCGCCTACCCGAGCCCTCGCTCGATGTGTACACGGATGCGTCGTCTCTCGGCTGGGGTTTTGTGACCAGTGCTCACCAGGCCGGCCAGGGGCGTTGGGATCCGTCCTTCCGTCGAGCTCACAGTACGGTGCGGGAGTTCGCGGCGGTGTGGTTTGCTCTGGGGAGGATTCGGGTGGCCCGCCCGATCGACGATTCGGCTCCATTCGGACTGCTCTCCGGTGGTTCATTGCCTGAACCGCGGGGGTTCGATGCGGTCCTTGTCTCTTTGGGGTTGGTCGCTTCGGGTGACTCGTCTGCTGAGTTCTCAGGGTTTGGCTCTCCTGGCGGTTCACGTACGGGGCGTGTCCAACATCTTGGCCGACGCCCTGTCTCGCTTCGTTCCCTCTCCACGGAGTGGACGGTCGATGACGAGTCCTTCCGTTGGCTTTGCCAGACGTTTGGGCGCCCCGAAGTGGACCTCTTCGCGTCGGCGTGGTCGCGGCGTATTCCCGTTTATGCGGCGCCCTTCCCCGATTGCGAGGCCGTCGGGGTCGATGCCTTTCGGCTAGACTGGTCGAGGTGGGGTTCCTGTACCTCTTTCCCCCGGTTCGGCTGTTGCTCCAGGTCCTGACTCGCTTAGAGACTTACCGGGGGAGAGTTGTCCTTCTGGCCCCTTGGTGGCCGGCGCAGCCTTGGTTTCAGGCGCTGGTTGCTCGGTGTCCGAACCCGAGGGTTTTCCCGCGGCTCCGCCTCTTTCAGCAGATCGGGCCAGTACGTCACGTAGCTGGTTCGATCTTCTCCTCGAGTCTTCGCGTATGGTTTTTTTGACTCGAGTCTATCATCATCTCTATGGTGATCAGGTGGCCTCCTTGTTGGTGTCCCACCTGAGGGCTTCTTCTCGGCGGCAGTATGAAGTTTCCTGGCGGTCCTTCCGTTTCTTTTTGCGTCTTCGTCGTGTTAGCTCCTTGTCTGTTCGGGGGGTGCATCATGTTTTGTGTCCGGTTGCGGCGCTTCGCCGTTATTTGCGCGCCACAGCTTCTGTGTCCGGGGACGCGCTGTGGGTTGATCCAGTTTCCCTTCTTCCCTGTTCGCGGGTTCGGGTCTCTCAGGTCGTCCGCAGGGTTATTAGGTCCAGCCAGCCTGCGGTCTATCCCCGTGCCCATGACGTTCGTAAGTTCGCGGCTCTTGCTGCCGTCTTTGGGAATGTCTTGGTCTGATATTCGGGCGCGGGGATTTTGGCGGTCGAACAGGGTCCTGGCTGCTCGTTACCTTGTGAATGTCCCTGGGCCTCGTCGGGCCTGTGTTGCTTTGGGTCGGCGGTTGCAGCCAGTTGTCTCGGCTTCGAGTTGAGGGGTGAGCGACGACCGCCTCCCGGGTAAGTCCCTCTTTTTCTGTCTGTGGGTAGTTAGCTCCGGGGAGCCGACGGGGCTCCCCCCAGAAAACCAGCGTTGAATGTAATGAAACGCCATTTTCTGGGTGAGTCCCGGAGGCTCCCCGGCATCCCTCCCTCCCTCCGGTCGGCGGTTTTTCGCGTTTTTGACATCCAGCCTCAAGAACTGAGGTGTGGGTAGCCGGCGCGGGGGGTCTGGGGCTCCCCCTTCCCCCTCCCGGGGAGGGGGGAGCTGCGCAGACAGCGGCGCGGCAGTGTGTGACGTCACACTAGTTTGCTTGTTTTCGGTTGGGGAGTTCTATCCACTAGTTCGGTTTTAGGTAGCAATTTTAACCAGAATAGGGGTTTGTTTTGGGGCGCTTACCTTTCTGGGTGCCTGTTCCGGTCGATGGCAGACATAGAATGCTTCCAACTACACGGGGGCTTCTATAGGCCATTGCTCCCCTTGCCTCTCTGAGGGGGCCCGGTTCTGGCCGTGGTCCCCGGTAGGCCTAAGAACTCCATACACATGACTGATGCCAAAGTCTGACATTAGCATATCAGCCTGGGATAGCTCCGGGGAGCCTCCGGGACTCACCCAGAAAATGGCGTTTCATTACATTCAACGCTGGTTTTTTTACTGATGTTTTTCTAGAGAATTTTATTGCGAACACGTTGATACGAAAATGAAATACGTAGCTCGAGAACTAAGGTCAAGAGAGTAAAAAGAGTATACACATTTTTGTTTTTATGCTTAAGCGACAAAAACGCCGCACGCACATACCGCTTTTTTTTTATCTTTGCCGGGCGTGCGAAAGTGTTATTATCAGCTTGAAGTTTTTCAATGTCTTCAGCCGAAGTAATTTTCATACTGATTTTTGTGTCATCTGCAAAGGATGATACGAAGCTGTGACTTGTATTTTTGTCTATATTTGATATGAGAATAAGGAAAAGCAGCAGTGCAAGGACTGTACCCTTGTTTTTAGAGTTTTAACTGCACTTGGACTCTATTTTATATGGTTGACTGTTACTCGCCAAGTCCTGTTTGACAGAAAACTGAGTATCCAGCGTCCTACTTTACTGGTTATTCCCATTAACTTCATTTTGTGTGCTATCACGCCATGGTCACATTTATTGAAAGCCTTTGCGAAGTCCGTGTATATCACATCAGCATTCTGTTTTTCTTCTAATGCCTCGGTGACTTTGTCGTAGTGATCAAGTAGCTGTGAGAGGCACGATCTTCCCACTCGAAATCCATATTGGCCTGGGTTGTAAGGTCATTGGTCTCCATGAAATTGGTGACCTGACTCCTAATCACTCTCTCAAATACTTTTATTATGTGTGACATTAGTGCAACTGGTCTATAATTGTTTGCCATGCTTTGCTCCCTTCCTTGTGTAGAGGGGCTATGTCTGCTACTTTCAGTACATTTGGTATCTCCCCCGTGTCCAAGCTCTTCCTCCACACTATACTGAGTGCCTGTGCTATCGGCACTTTGCATTTCTTTATAAATATTGAATTCCATGAATCTGGACCCGGGGCCGAGTGCATGGGCATGTTTTCCATTTCACCTTCAAGGTCTAGTACGCTTGTGTTGATACCAGTTATATTTACAGGGGTTTAAATATCCCGCATAAAGAAATTGTCTGGATCTTCCACTTTCATGTTGTTTATTGTTGTGCTAAACATGTCCTCATACTGCTTTTTAAGGATTTCACTAATTTTTTTGTCATCCTCCGTGTATAAACCTTCACTTGTACGAATAGGTCCAATACTGGCAGTAGTTTTTGCTTTTGATTTCCTGGTCCTGGCCAGGTTGGAGTCCTATCAGGGGAGGGTGATCCTTCTGACTCCTTGCTGGCTGGCTTAGCCTTGGTTTCAGGTACTGCTTGCTCAGTGTCCAAACCTGGGCATTTTTCAGCAGCTCTGTCTCTGTCAGAGTGTCGGCCTAGTGACATACTTAACTGGTTTGACCTCTGTTCTTTGTCTGGTGTTTCTGATACATAATTATCAGCATATGCCACACTTTCAGTATTCTTTGCAACCATGTCCTGGGCTGATATTAGGTGCAAGTATTTTGGAGGTCTAACAGGGTTCTGACGGCCCAGTACCTTGTCGATGTTCCTGGGTCTTGACGCCCTTGTGTGGCTTTGGGTTCTCTCTCTCAGCCAGGGATCTCATCCTTTTGATTCCTGCAGTGGTTCCTCATCCCTGGTGAGTTCCCATTTGTTTTCCTTCTCCATGGGTAGTTAGTTCCAAGGAGCCACAAGGGGCGTCCCCCAGAAAACCAGCATTGATTGTAGTGAAACACCAATTTCTGGATGAGCCCCAGTGGCACTCTGATCCCATCCCTCCCAGATCATCTGTTGGTTGCCTACATCTGCCCTAGAACTGGGGTTGAGATGCTGGCTGACTGTGAGGTACCTCCTGCCTCCCCCTAAACAGGTGAGAGAGGTGGGATCAACAAGCTCACAATGGTTCTGAGAGAATTCAATCATTTGCTTACATAGCTGAGGGAGTTCTTTAGGTTGGGTTTGAGGGATTGATCTTTTTGAAGCCAGGGGTGGTTGAACTTCCTGACTTTCTGGTTGCCTTCTCCGGTAAGGTGGCAAAATGTGTGTGCTCCTTGCGCCTCTTTGAGTGGGCCAGGTTCTGGCACTGGCCCCTGGTAGGCCTATAGAACTCCATGGCTGATGTGACCTAGTAGATGGTACCATCACAGCATAGCTTCAGAGAGCCACTGGAGCTATCCCAGAAACTGGCATTTCATTAGTCAACGCTGGTTTTTATAAGGCTGCTTTTCTTTTGGTCCTTGCTCTCGGCTGTCACACATCATGCCACAACCTGGTAGATCATTTTCTTTGTTCTTGGCTATAAATGAGACTTTGGAAAACGAGCGGAATCTGTGTTATTTGCACGCTACTCATTCTGTGATGAATGATGGTTGTTTTTCTTGTTCTTTTTTCATGGCCTTCCAGGTGTCATCCATATGGTTTGGTTCAGCCAGTTAGCTGTGTATCCTCACATTCATGATTTGTGTAAGTTTGCTGCTTTATTGGCTTCCTTTGCCGATACTGTGTATCCAGACTCAGGGATTTTGGCAGTCCAGCAAGCTATTGGCCTCCCATTATTGCATATTCGTTTGCCTCACCATGCCTACGTGGCACTTGAGCATATGGCACACCAATGATGTTCTTTGGCCATGGACTCATCTTCAGCGGTTCTCCCATGAGTAAGCCAAGACCACCTATTCTGTTTTACAATTTTTTCTTTTCAGATTTCAGTGGCTTCTGTTGAGGCTTCATTATGACTAAGCTATTTGAGCTACTGAGGGGGGCCCTCCCAGAACTGAAGTAGGTCCCAGTATCTCCTCCATCCCTCTGTGGGATTTGGGGGTAGAGGGATTTGTCATAGCCCACAGGGAGGCTCCACAGCAAAAATGATTGCTTCCCTAGTTAAATGGAGAATCACTTTTGTCACTCAAATGGCATGAGTTTTCATGCAATAAGCAATTCAGTTGTTTATTATGTTGCACCTATACTTTCTGGTTGGGTTTACCCTAGTAATGGGTTAATCTCTGATGACCAAGCTCCCCTTTACCTTGGAGAATAAACCACATCTTGATCCTGGTTTCCGGTTGGCAACAAATAGGTATAAAGAGGCCTCGTGTGGAGCTCTAAGATTTAGGTTACTTTGTATATAAGCTTGTGAGGGGACTATTGGGTAGTCTACCAGAAAAAGTAAAGTGCAATTAGCCAATATGAAATCATAAACTACATTACAATATGTTCTCCTTTCATAATTTTCATATGTATAGCATCAGTAAATAGGATGAATGCAAAATTATACTAAATTATAATTGCCTTTATTTGGAATAAACATTTAGGGACAATTATAATGCAGAATTTTTACTGGAACTACACAGAGTAGCCTATCTATACCTACATAACTGTATCTGTATGATACAGTTATGTAGGTGTACATAAGAATACAAGTGTATATTTTTGACAAAATATACACTTGTATTCTTTCTTCCAAGTGGTGCTGAGTGGATATAAAACACTTATTCCATATAACAAGGTAGGTAAACATTATGTGTTTGATGAATTTTAAATTATCTAAGCTTGGTTATTCTATAAATTTATTTACAAAATATCCAATTAACAAAAGTTGCAGCATTAATGCGAACATTAAAATATCATTGTCATTAGCTGCTTTACCAATTTGGTGCCAAGATAAAGAAATATCAGAGAGTGACAGTGTGGACAAAGCTGCAAAATGGCCAACTAATAGGAAAAAGTATACCACAGATAAAGATAAGAAATGCAACTAAGGTAATGTAAATGTATTGTGCCTATAGCACAGCAGTAGCAATGTTGGCCTCTGCAGGTTGATAAGAAATTTACCAAAATTGAATAACTTCATTGAAATGATAAAAGTACAGAAGTGTAAGTGAGAGGGAAAGTGGCTGTGAAACAACAATGTATTTAGGAGGGATAAATAAGCCATATCGGTGAGAAATTGTCTAAAAGTTATTGAACGATAGTCAAAGGAAATGTACAGAAACAAAATGTTTTTGTAAGAATTAAGTGGAAGAGTACAGTGTGTGACGAGAGCAGTAATCTAGGGGTGTGGCAGTGACCTGACTTGGGGCAAGGTTAGGTAAATGAGGTCAGCTAACCTCTCCGACAGCCCAGTGAAGCCATTTATAGATTTAAGTGTAGGACTCCAGGCTAAATATAAAACAATGAAAAATATAAACTAGCATAAATAGCACCATTATTTACTCAAAGTGCTACCAACTTTACATGATGATGGCTTAGCAAAATGCAGCCATCATATAAAACATATTTTGTCAATAAATGATGTTGCCCATATAGTTCCAATTTCTAAATAGTCGTACCTAGTATACATGGAAGGCCACAAAATAAGTTGGAGTCAGACTTGCTTCAGCTCCTGGTCTCCCATCACATGATGACTGTAGCTTTACCTAGGTCAACAAAGATATACAGTGAATTACATCATTTTGGTATTCTAATTGCTTTTGCATGCAGTTTTTTTTCAGTGAGGCCACTTCATGATAGGTGCATAGTGAATGTTAAAAACCAGCGTTGAATGTAATGAAACGCCATTTTCTGGGTGAGTCCCGGAGGCTCCCTGGAGCTTATCGGGCTAATGTATATTATATTAGACCGGGACATTAGCTAAGGAGTTCAGACCTACCAGGGACCAGCGCCAGAACCTGGGTCCTTCAGAGAGGTTTCAGGGAGCAATGGCCCTGGAAAACCCCCTTGTGGTTGGGGTTCTCCTTATCCGCCATCGACCGGGGTTAGGCACCCAGAACGATAGGCATAACAAAACAAACCCCACATGGTAAAAAACTAAAACAAAAAAAATGAACAGAGAGGTAGAAACTCCCTACAATCCCAAGGAAACAAGCAAACAAGCAAACATCACACTTTACTGCCGCGCCGATCGTCCGCGCAGCCCTCCCCGCCCCGAGAGGAGGAGGGAGGAGCCCCAGACCTACCGCGCCGGCTGCCTAGCTTCAGTTCGGAAGCTAAGTTTCAACCAACACGAAAAAAACGCCAACCGGTGGGAGGGAGGGTTGCCAGGGAGCCTCCGGGGCTCACCCAGAAAATGACGTTTCATTACATTCAATGCTGGTTTTCTGTGGGGAGCCCCTACGGCTCCCTGGAGCTTCATACCCAAAGAGAAGGAAAAGAAAGGGCTAACCTGGGAGGTGGCCGCCACAAACTCCGCAACGCGAAGCCGAGACAACAGGCTGCAACCTGCAACCCAAGGCCACAAGAACGCACAGGAGTAGATGCGCATAAAGAATGGCCGGCCAAGAACCTGTGCGACCCTCAAATCCCTGCGCCCGAAATGAGCCCTAGATGTCACCAATACAGCAGCGAAAGCTGCAAACATCCAAACAGCACGAGCGCAAGGACAAACCGCAGGCTGGAAGACTGAAAAACTCTGCGAACGACCTGGGAGACCCGAGCCCTGAAACAGGGAACGAGAGGAACCGGAACAACCCAAAGCGCATCCCCAGACACAGTACACAGGTAATGGCAAAAAGCGCAACCGGACAACACAGGATGCACCCCCGGCCAAACCAATCAAGCATCAATAACCCAAGAACCCCTCCGAAAGGCAGCCGTCTCGACCGTCGCCAGGACGTAGAAAGGCTGCAAACGTGCAAACCTACCACCAGTACCAAAGAGCAGAAACCTGAACTGAAGGGGCTACCACAAACTGAGGAGAAGATAAGAAGACACCCTGATCAAGGACCAGGACGGCTCAGGCGACGCATTAGCAGGCCGGAGGTGAAACAAAACACGGGACAGCGTATGAAACGGGGCAGATGTGATGTCCACCCCGAACGCAAGCCGGAGCAGCTCCGCCAGCGCCGCACAAAACGAGGCGACAGTAAGAAACATCAAATAACTGTAGTCCTGAAAACCCAAGAAAGGACAAGACAACCCAATGTGAAAGAGAGGACAACCTACGAAGAGCAAGAAAAAGTGCATAGAAACACCATGAACATCATACTGTCGCCAAGACGAAGCTCGCAGGTGGAACACCGTCAACAAAGCCACCTGATCACCACAGAGATGGTGATAAACGCGTCAAAATACCAGACACTAAGAGCCGAGGAGAAGGCCGAACCAGTCACGCACAGGACCAACCCGACCTGCCGAAAGAGGCGGAGCTGCGGGAAAACACCTATCAAGCAGCGTCTGAAAATAAAGCTGGGCCGGCCACCAAGGAACCATAAGGACTACTCTCGTGGGAATGGGCTCCAACCGAGCCAGAACCTGAAGCAACAGCTGGACCAGGAGAAGAGGAACAGGTACCCCCACCTCGACCAGTCCTGCCAAAAAGCATCCACCGTGAACGCCTCGCAGGCGGGTAAGGGGGCCACATAAAATGGGCGACGCCTAAACCACGCCAGCTCAAAGACGTCCATGGCCAGGAGTCCATACGTGCGGCAGAGCCAACGAAACAAGTCGGCGACGGATGGCCAATCAGCGAACAGAGGAATGAACTGAGACAGTTGTCCCCCAGGACGCAGGACATACCCTGGACATGAACCTCACGGTTAGCCAAATCCCAAGAGTCCAGCAACGAGCCACTCTAAGGAACCAACTCCAAAGGTCAACACCTAAGAGAAACCCTGTGGTTTCGGCAAAGAACCGCCAGAGAACAGTCTGAATGGAGCTGAATGGTAGAACACCGAGTGACCCAAACCCTCCGAAGTGCAAACCAGACAGCCATGAACTCCCGAACCGTGCTGTGAGCCCAATGGACGGACAGACCCCCACCATCCCCGGCCGACCTGGTGAGCACTGGTCACAAAGCCCCAGCCGAAAGATGACCCGTCCGTGAACACATCGAGGGAAGGCTCGGGGAGGTGCCAAGGCACGGAACCCTGAAAACCCCAAAGCGGAAGCTGGTGACGCAGTACCAACACAAGATCCCCGGAGGAACGAATCCAACGATTGCAAGAGAGGCGGAAATGGAGTCTCTGAAGGAACCAAACAGATGCTGAAGCTAAACCCGACCATGCGGGCAGACCAGCACGTCGAAGTTCTGCTCTCGCACAACTGCTCGAGCAACCGCCGAGCAACCCGGGATCCCCCTCATGAACAGCAGAAGGCGGGACCACAGCCGCAGCAACACTTTGGCGGGACCAAAGAGCCAGAGCTCAACCCCCGCAAACACAACTAGGTGAGTACAACTAGGTGAGGTGAGTACTTCTGGAGAAAAAGACAAGGAGCAGCCCAATAGGCCCTAAACAAGGCCCAGCCAGGTCCGAACCCAGGACGGAAACAAATGGAATGGCTTCCAGATCACCAGGAAACCAAACCTGGCGATCTGGAAAGAACCACACCCCTGGTGAGCAGACAAGCGGACTGACTGGGAGCCCACACCAGCCAGTCGTCGAGGTAGGCCAGACACCGAATCCCAAACAGACTTAGACAGGGCACCAAGATCCGGTAAAGATGCAAAAAATACACCAAGAGCCAATTACAAAATAAGGAAGGCAACAAAAGCGGCAAGCCTGAAGCCCCACCACCAACTGTGCCAGTCCCGGAAAACTGGAGAGGAACGTGCCAAGAATTGACCTGGAGGTCCAGGGCCACCATCCAGGCACCCGGCACCAACAGAAGCTGGACAGGAGACAACAGTCCTCCGATGAGGGCATAGAATCCAGGGTGCAGACTGAAGAATTCCAGAAGAACCGCAGATTCGACAGGCCCATGTCTGCAAAGAGCAGACGGGAACCCCAGAAGGATGGGGCAGATTGACTACGTTCAACGCATCCACTAAGATGACATGACGAAGCGCAGGGGAAGAAGCCCACCCCGCCAGCCCTGAACCCCCCAAAGAGGGAGAAGCCATCCACCGCCTCCACCAGAGGCCGGAAGACAACCAAAAGCGCCCACTAACTGCGGGACCATGTGAGAGTCAACAGAGCACGCTGCTCCCCTAGCACCCCGTCAACAGAGAAGGGAACAGAGCCCCTTCTGAAAGAAAAAGCACACATACACATATATATACATATCATGTATATATACATACACATACACACAAGGTATGTTACACACACGTTGAGAGGCGGGACCAAACAGCCAAAGCTCAACCCCCGCATGCACAATTAGGTGAGTACACGTGCATATGCACATACAAATGTGCACACACACACAAGAAAAAAGGTGACACCCCTAGGGTCAACACTTGCATCAGAGGAGCTCCAGCATATTTCAACAATCCTAAGTTTTGTAGTACAGGGTGATGATAGTGAGTGGTATCCCAGAGAACATAAAGGTATAATGCTTTTGAAAAATAGGTGAGATAACAGGAATGTGCTAGGTTAACACTTTGGCGTACCCCGTGCGCCACCCTTCAACTGTGCGATATGGGACCCAGGGTGTCACGGGAGCGCGCGTAAATTCTGAAAAGTGTATACTCTCTTCAACTTTGTCACCTTAATTCTCGTCCTACGAGATTAAATTTGGTATCATTGTGTTCGCAATAGAATTCTCTACAGCACTAAATGCATATAAACTCCAAAAGCCCAGCTAATTACCCGCAGCAAACAGAGAAAGTGCGAACGAGTTACCCAGGAGCGCGCAAACGCGATAAAATGTTTTCACTATTTTCACTCTTGTCACCTCAATTTTTGTCCTAGGTCTTTCATTTTGGTCTCAATGGGTTCGCAATAGAATTCTCTAGAGGAACATTAGCATATGAAATAAAAAACCTGGTCACGTTCCAACCGCCGACGAGTTGAAGACGGGCCACGCGTTAGCCGCGAGTGAGCGCTCAGAAGCCTTCCAGCTACACTCCCAATTCCCTTCCTTTTCAAGCCTTTCTTTCGCAATTTTCTTCCTGGAAGGGCCTTGTTCATGATCACTATCCATCGTGGAGTAAGCGTAGATAGTTTCTAAAGCCGCAGTAAGAAATATAGCCACGGAAAATAGACGAAATGTTCACACGTTTGAGATGTGAGGGGAGGCGACATTGGTCACAACAGTGGAGCGAAAACAATGGGCCGTCGGCGTGTGCCAAGCCACCTGAGAGCCACAAGGCTCAACAAAGAAAATGGGAAGACATCGGCGCACATTTTAAAACCAGTCCCAAAAAAATTGGATAAAAACCTGATTTTTGGCGATTATTTAAAGTGGATGACGCAATGCTGCGTCATCCCCGGTATTACCGCTAGTAAACGGATGACGCAATGCTGCGTCATGCCCGGGTCAAAGTGTTAAGTGAAAAATCAGATGAGAAAAAGTTGCCCTAGTGTTTCCAGTGCAGAGAAGAACATTCAAGATGGCCACTGGCAAGAGGAAAAACAAAACAGAGCTTGATTTTGCGGGATTCAATGAAGAAAGTATTGATATTAGCAGTCTACATAACAAGTTGGTAAAAATGGATACTATAGTGAACTCTCATGTAGAAATAATTAGTAAATTGAAAGAAAGTAATGACCACTTGAATAGCAAAGTTTTATGTCTTGAGGATATAGTAAAAGACTTGTGCAAGGATAAAAATCAATTGGAAACAAATTGCAAAGCCATGGAAGAGGAAAATTAACTCTTAAAAATAGCTTTGGAAGAAGTTAAAGTAAATTTAAATATAAATGACTACAATAGGTTAGGTAAGGAAATTCAACAGGAGAAACAGCTTTTGTAAGCACAGATGGAAGAAGTTACACAGAGAATAAAACAGTGCAAGAAAGATATGCAAATCACCTATGCACAAGTGGCCAAGGAGAAGGAAAAAATTGAAGAAGCAGTAAAGGAAGCCAAACACTGCAGCAACCAAGATAAAACAAACATTAGGCTGGAAGTGAGAAAGGAATTGGCATCTAACCCAAAGTTGGTGCAAAACACAGTTGATCGAAGTCCCTTATCATTTTTGGTTGCAAAGAAAAGGAGATAACATCTAGGTCAGAAAGAGCTGTAGAAGAAGCGAAAGTAGTAGATAAAATTGTTGGCCTCGTAGAAGGTCTTACTACCATAGAGAATGTGTGCGACTACAGGAGAATAGACAGATATGTAAAAGGGAAAGATCGACCTTTGAGGATCACCCTAAATGGTGCCAAACAGATGGAAGAAGTACTAAGGAATGCTAGAAAATTACAAAGTGATGAGGATGGGAAAGTGTGGTCGTTAAGATGAGATCTTTCAAAAGAAGATAGAGAGAAGCTGAAACTGAACCTCGCCGAGGCAAAACGTTTAAATGAGAGCAGGAATGAAGAAGAAATCTATTCTTTTTTCTACAAAGTGATAGGGGTAGGCAGACCAGTAAAGTGGTACATAAAGGCAAACAAACAAAATCATTAGAAAGAGGTGGAGTGAAAAATAAGAATAGGGGGAACAAGTTCCTGAAGATATCATACACCAACATAGATGGAGTAAGATCGAAGATACTGGACTTAAGTGATGTAATACAGCTGCAGACACCAGACATTGTTGCACTCACGGAGACAAAACTTGAAGATGTTATTTTAAATGAGGTCATATTCCCAAGGGGCTACTCAATTTGGAGACGGGACAGAAAAATTAGGAAAGGCGGTGGCGTTGCTGTGCTGGTGAAAGAACACCTAGATACCTGGTTGATACCTGGTTGATGGGGTTCTGGGAGTTCTTCTACTCCCCAAGCCCGGCCCGAGGCCAGGCTTGACTTGTGAGAGTTTGGTCCACTAGGCTGTTGCTTGGAGCAGCCCGCAGGCCCACATACCCACCACAGCCCGGTTGGTCCGGCACTCCTTGGAGGAATAAATCTAGTTTCCTCTTGAAAATGTCCACTGTTGTTCCGGCAATATTTCTTATGCTTGCTGGGAGGACGTTGAACAACCGCGGACCTCTGATGTTTATACAGTGTTCTCTGATTGTGCCTATGGCACCTCTGCTCTTCACTGGTTCTATTCTACATTTTCTTCCATATCATTCACTCCAGTACGTTGTTATTTTACTGTGTAGATTTGGTACTTGGCCCTCCAGTATCTTCCAGGTGTATATTATTTGATATCTCTCTCGTCTTCTTTCTAGTGAGTACATTTGGAAGGCTTTGAGACGAACCCAATAATTTAGGTGCTTTATTGCATCTATGCGTGCCGTATATGTTCTCTGTATTCCCTCTATTTCAGCAATCTCTCCTGCTCTGAAGGGGGAAGTGAGTACTGAGCAGTACTCAAGACGGGACAACACAAGTGACTTGAAGAGTACAACCATTGTGATGGGATCCCTGGATTTGAAAGTTCTCGTAATCCATCCTATCATTTTTCTGGCTGTCGCAATATTTGCTTGGTTATGCTCCTTAACCCTCAAACCGCTAAGGGCCCAAATGGAATTCACACCCACAGGCGCAACAAAAAAAAAAAAATTCCAAAAAATTCTTTCGTCTTATAGAAGTGTTCATTTTTGTTCCCTGATCACGGAAAAAATAACAAAAAAATCGTAGGTGGCATATTTTAGCCGCAATAGGGTAGGGAAGTGTGGCAAAAAAGGGGCATTGGCAGAGCCTTCGCCAGATGAGGTCTACTCTGCCCGAGCTGTCAGACGGCAGTTGCCACAAATATATTATTACCTAATTATTTCAATGTCTCTGATTTTTTCTTAGTTTTTTTGCAGTAATATTATTCCATACAGTGAATTGTGGTATATTTATATTATAAAATGTGTGAACCATCGCTGTACTCAAAATTATGGTGTGCATATTAGTGATTCAATTATTATGTTCATAAAACAATAAACAAATAGTTTTGCTGTTGTTACACTATATACACAGGTTATATATAAGTATTTGCATGTTTTGTACACCATAACGAACTACTAAGTTGGTCTTGTGAGTCAAAAAGCAACGAGGAGTGAAACACCAAACACCAGCGAGCCACTCACTGCCACTCCCTCCCTCAACACCACCTCACTCACCCTCATTCACCTCCCACAATACTCTTTTGTATTTATTCACTATACACAGACGTTATATATACGCATTTACATGTTTTGTTCACCATAACTGTAGATCTAAGCTTGTATGGTGAGTGAAGGCCATAAGACGTAGCTACTCACACAGTCAGCTGATCGGCGGCCGCCCTCAAGGCCAGACGCACTAATATTTGTCCTCCAACAATATTGTTTGTGGTGTTATTACGCTATATACACACATTATATATAAGTATCTACCTGTTTTATTCACTATACCTGAACAAATAAGCTGGTATGGTGCCCAAAGACCATAGTGGCCATCAGTAAACACCATGCCAAGTCGTGCAGACAATGCTCCTCCCTCACCAAAATGGCGGCTCCCAACCTACTCCTCTCGCTGTTATCTCACACTATACACACGTTATATATAAGTATCTACATTTGTGTTCACCATGGCGAACCACTAAGCTGGTACGGTGAGTGCAGTCAATAAATGGTGGCCACACACAGTCAGAAGACGACGCCACAACCCTCCCTCCCACAGCCTTACTCCTCCCTCCATGGAGCACAGCGCTAAATATCACCACAATCCTGCTATTATCAGAATCCTGGTCAGTTTTATCACAGTCAGGGGGCTTCAGTACTACTATCACTGCCAAATAATAGCAGTATCATTTATATTATGGTATTTGTAGGCGATGCTGTGGTCACAAGCTGAACAGCGGTGCTGTGAGCTCATGCTGCGTGCGCCAGCCTTGGTGGCTTGCTCAATACTGACGCTGTAACACCCAAGAATGTTGGCCTGGATTTTTTTTCTAGGTGGCATCTGGCAACTATCGGTCGTGGCTGTACTATAGCTGCCCCTATCCCAGGCGGGGCGTTTAAATTATAGCGCTAGACACGAAATCATTTATATATGATATGCGCGGTTTGAGGGTTAAACGTTAGGTTGTCAGACATTATTATTCCCAAATCCTTTACATGCTGTTTTCCTACTATGGGTACATTTGATTGTGTTTTGTACTCTGTATTATGTTTAAGGTCCTCATTTTTACCATACCTGAGTACCTGGAATTTATCACTGTTAAACAACATGTTATTTTCTGATGCCCAGTCGAAAACTTTATTAATATCAGCTTGAAGTTTTTCAATGTCTTCAGCCGAGGTAATTTTCATACTGATTTTTGTGTCATCTGCAAAGGATGATACGAAGCTGTGACTTGTATTTTTGTCTATATCTGATATGAGAATAAGGAAAAGCAGCGGTGCAAGGACTGTACCCTCAGATACAGAGCTTTAAACTGCACTTGGACTAGATTTTATATGGTTGACCGTTACTCGCCGAGTTCTGTTTGACAGAAAACTGAGTATCCAGCATCCTACTTTACCGGTTATTACCATTGACTTCATTTTGTGTGCTATCACGCCATGGTCACATTTATCGAAAGCCTTTGCGAAGTCCGTGTATATCACATCAGCATTCTGTTTTTCTTCTAATGCCTCAGTGACTTTGTCGTAGTGCTCAAGTAGCTGTGAGAGGCACGATCTTCCCACTCGAAATCAATGTTGGCCTGGGTTGTGAAGGTCATTGGTCTCCATGAGTAAGTAAGTAATTATCAAAAGAAGGCACCAAACCGGGAAGGCTATGTAGCACCATCAAATGCTCAAAATAATCAGAGGGCGCTAAATATCACCAAGGATGGCAATACAAGAACAAAAACGCATAAGGCGAATGATATCAAAAGTATCCGAGTCACCAAGAATTCTATCGAGGGACAGGTGACCGCGAGGGGCGGTCGGAAGAAGAAAGAAAGTGAGAAGAAAAGTGCTCGAGGAAAAGGCGTTTTAGAACCGTAGGAGGGGTAAAAGCTTTAGTGATACGGGTCAAGGATGTACAAAACCGCGGAAGAGGGACCCTCCACGGGGGCAAAGAAGGAACAACACGAGGAGAAACATCAGAAATACGAACGGAAAGACAATCCTGTAGGCGAGATAACCGGACAGAAAGAGGGAGGTGGTGAAGAGGAACAGGAACCGCAGGAGGGGTAAAAGTTTAAGCATGACAGAGGCGTGAGGAAGGATGTTGCAAGGACCGCGCAAGATAGCGAAGACAGTAGCGATCACGGTGGTCCTGGAGAGACAGGAAGCCAGTGTCAACATACAAGCTATGGATGGGAGTCGAACGAAAGGCACCAGAACTGAGGCGCAACCCAGTATGGTGCAATGCATCAAGACGGCGAAGAGTAGAAGGAGAAGCAGACGAGTAAGCAGGGCAACCATAATCGAGCTTAGACAGGACGAAAGAGGAATTTAAAGCAAGGAGAGTGCGCCTATCTGCCCCCCAAGAAGTATGGGACAAGACCCGAAAGAGGGTAAGGGCCTTAGAGCACTCAACACGGAGGTAAGAGATATGGGGAGACCAAGACAAACGAGTGTCAAGGAATAACCCCAAAAGCTTCACGGAATCTTTGTATTCAAGGGGATGACCATAAAGTGACAAAGAGGGACGAAGAACAACCCGTTTCTGCGTAAAAGTCATGGCACAAGTCTTAGAAGTAGAGAACTTGAAGCCATGATCTGTGGCCCAAGACGACACAGCATCAATTGCAAGTTGAAGCCGGCGTTGAAGGAGAGGCGAATCATCACCCTGACAGCAAAGGGTAAGATCATCGACATAGAGAGCGGAGAAGACACCAGAAGGAAGAGAGGAAAGAAGACCATTGAGGGCAACCAGAAAAAGAGTAGTGCTCAGAACACTACCCTGGGGCACACCTTCGTATTGCTGAAAAGAGGGAGAGAGAGCGGTACCTAGGCGCACCCGAAAGGAACGACGAGAGAGGAAGCTGCGGAGAAAGAGAGGGAGATGACCACGAAGGCCAAAAGAATGAAGTTGAGATAGGATATGATAACGCCAAGTGGTGTCGTAAGCCTTTTCCAGGTCAAAAAGGACGGCAACAACGGAGGTCTTCGCAGCAAAAGTAGTACGAATATAGACCTCCAAGTTCACCAGGACATCTGTCATGCTGCGGCACTTGCGGAAACCAAATTGAGAAGGGGAGAGGTGATGGTGTTCCAGGAACCACATCAGACGAACGTTAACCATACGTTCAAAGAGTTTGCAGACACAACTTGTGAGAGCAATAGGGCGAAAGTTCTTAGGGGAAGTACCCAGAGACCCCGGTTTGCGAACAGGGAGGACAACGGCATCGAGCCAGCCCTCAGGGACTGACGACGACTCCCAGATCCGATTATACAGACTCAGTAAATACTGAGACGTGCACGGAGGGAGATGGCGAAGCATCTCATAATGAATACCATCGGAGCCCGCCGCCATAGAACCGCAGAGGGCCAGGGCAGAACGAAGTTCAGAGAGAGAGAAGGGATCATTATAGGGAAGCTGAAGATGAGTGCAGAAATCTAAAGGACGAGACTCAAGGACAGGTTTACGAAGAAGAAAAGATTGGGGAAGATGAAGACCAGAGCTAACAGAAGAAAAGTGGGAACCCAGTTCGGAAGTGACCTGCAACGGGTCCGCCACAAGAGGAGGTGAAGGACCGGTGAAACATCGGGAACGAACTTACCCGCTATCTTGCGGATACGCTTCCAGATCTGGGCCAGAGGAGTTTCGGACGTAATTGTCAAGACATAAGATGCCCAACATTCACGTTTAGCTGTACGGATGGCCCTACGGGCCACCGCACTCGCTTTCTGAAAGAAAAGAATCGGTCGTCTGCCTACGGCGGTGCCTCTTCCAGGCTGCACGCTTACAGCGGACAGCCCGAGCACAGTCCGCATTCCACCAGGGAACGCACTTCCGTGGACCCCAAGAGGAAGAGCGAGGGATAGAGCGGAGGGCAGCGTTGAAGACAGTGTCATGAAAAAGGAGGAGAGCGCTAGAGAGAGGCAGAAGGGAGAGGTCAGAGAGAGTAGCACTGAGGGTAAATAGGGTCCAGTCCGCCTTAGCAAACTGCCACCTAGGGAAAGAGAGAGAAGGGCGAAAAGAGAAAAAGGAAACAAGGATGGGGAAATGATCACTCCCATGGAGGTCATCAAGAACCTGCCACGTGAAATCTAAGTAAAGAGAAGAAGAGCAGAGAGAAAGATCAAGACAAGAAAGGGTGCGAGTCCGAGAGTCCAAATGAGTGGGTTCACCAGAATTCAGAAGAGACAGGGAAGAAGAGAGGAGAAACGGCTCAAGAAGGCGACCCCAGGTATTCGTCAGAACGTCACCCCAAAAAGAATGACGACAATTGAAGTCACCCAGCAGGAGTATAGGCTCCGGCAAGGAGTCAAGGAGGTGTTTCAAATCAGGAAGAGAAAGCGGGACACTCGGGGGGAGATAAATGGAACAAACTGTACCATTTCCCCACAAAGATACGAGCAGCAGAACAATGGAGAGGTGAAGGAAAAAGTAAAGGAACAAAGGGAACATCAGCACGAATCAAGAGAGCAGAAGAATTAGAAGCCCCAGCAACGGCTGGGGGGGGGGAGAGAAAGGAATAGCCAATGAAACGACCAGGACGAGCACCAAGCATCGGCTCCTGGAGACAGACACAAAGGGGCGAAAACCACGAAATCAGAAGTTGGAGTTCAAGGAAATTGGCGTAATAACCTCGAACGTTCCATTGAAGAATGGACAACGACGAGAGGAGAAAGGACAAAAACAGAGAACAAGGAAGAAACAAAGGCGAAAGAGCAACAGAGCACGTTAAAAAATATCAGGGTCGGGATCAGGGTCAGCAAAGTCAGGGTTAAGGGGCATGGGTAAACTGAGCAAAGACGGAGGGAAGGAAATGGGAGAACAGATCAGAGGTGGGCGGGCGGGGTCCGGAGGAGGAGGAGGAGGAGGAGGAGGAGGAGGAGGAGGAAGAGGAGGAGGAGACAACGGAGAGGAGGAGGAGGAAGAGGAGGAGGAGACAACGGAGAGGAGCAGTCAAGGACAGCAGCAGGAAGAGAGGGGGTAGAAAGAGGGGAGCGAACCTCAGCAAGGGCAGCAACCGAGAGGGAAGCGGGGGCTAAAGAAACCTCCATAGCAGGAACAGGGGGCGCAACCACCGAAATGGGAGAGGAAGGAGCGAGAGAGGCAGAAGTAGGGGCAGAGGAAGAAAGCGAAACCTTCTTACCCGCCGGGGAGGAGGAAGGAGAGGAGCCAGGCTTACGCTTCTGACTTAAAGAGACAGGTGTCCCAGCAACCACGTACTGGGCAACGGATTCTAGCGTCTCAGCAGGAGAAGCCGAACGAGAGCACACATGACGGCCGTTTGGAGAGCGATGGACATCAGCCCGCACCGACAGGCGGCGGGGAGAGTCAAGAGATGGAGGGAGACAAGGAAGAAGACACAGGAGACACGACAGACCGGGTAGAAAGAAGGGGAACCCCAGACAGAGGACCAGGAGGTGGATCCTTCGGGAGAGAACCCAAAGGAACAGAGGAGGGGGCAGTGGGCGTACCAGGGTCCAAGGCCCGGAAACGGTTGTGAGTCTGAGGAAGGCGGGAAGGACGAGGAGAGGAAGAGCGCAACACGCGAGCATAAGAGATATTAGCATAAGGCGGGAGCCGGCGAACCTGGCGTCTCGCCTCAGGAAAAGATAAACGCTCCCGGTGCTTCAAATTGAGGACGGCTGCCTCAAGCTTGTAATGGACACATGCATGGGAGAAGGTAGGATGGGCCTCACCGCAGTTGAGGCAACGAGCCTGGGGAGAAGTGCACTCCGACTTCGAGTGACCTTCGCCACCACACAAAGGACAGAGAGAGACAGTCGCAGAGCAGCGGAGGGCACCATGCCCAAACCTCCAGCACTTGTTACAAAGTCGAGGAGAAGGAATATACTCCTGGACAGAGCACCTAGCACCAGCAAGAATGACAGAGGATGGAAGGGTCCTACCATCAAAGGTAATCTTCACAACCCGGAGGGGTTAACGGCGACTACCACGAGGGGGACGAGTAAACGTGTCCACCTGGAGAATAGAATGGCCCTGGGCAGCAAGGATATGTCGAATATCGTCGTGGCAGTCGCGCAGGTCCCGAACACCGGTCGCAACATGGGGCGGGAGCAGAATAGTGCCAACACTGGCATTCAACTGAGCGTTCTTCGAGACCCGAACAGGGGTCTCGTCAAGGCAGGATAAGGCAGCCAAGCGGGAAGCAGCATCCTGAGAAGGAGCAGCAATGACACGTGTACCAAGACGAGTGGGGTTGAAAGTAATGGAGGCATCCATGGAATCAACAAGATGTCGATGGAGGGAGAAATCGTCAGGAGGCGCAGAATCAAGAGGGAGGAGATCAAAATATTTGGCCCACGAAGCGGGACCAAACAAGGCTTGATAGGTAGCAGAACTGGAAGGAATCGAGCGAGGGCGGCCGTGACGAGGACGGCAGTGAGAACCACCAGAGAGAGAGGGGTTAAAAGGCGCAGTAGTTACAACTAGAGAAGGAGCCGTGCCAGGGGACGAGGTAGTCACCACTGGGGGCTTGGGGCTCGACCCAACCACAGAGGAGGGAGGGGAGCCAGGGGAAGGAGTCAGAGAGGCCAAAGGAGGAGCAAGGTCGGGGCCCAATGCAGCGGAGGCTACAGAGCCCGGTCTTCCAACACGGACCGATTCGGGGGCTTGGTCACCCACCCCACGAGCCTGAGAAGGTAAACCAGAAACAGCCGAAACAGGGGTCATCATCATTACGAAAAAGAAAATTCATTCACGAATGTGCCCCCACACCCACCATGGAGCCACAATTAGAGGCAGGACACCCAACAAGAAGCTATCGCCGATCTTGCCGGGGCCTCCTAGGGGTGCGTCGTGAGTATACGCCCCACAAACGCCACCGTAAGAAACCGACAGTCCGTCGAGATCGGGTTCAGTGACGAAAGGGGGATTGACAATAAAACGTTCCCCTCGCTCTCGACGTCGGGTACTACAGTTCTACGGGTGTAAGAGTATGCCTCCTCAAGCACCCGGGCGTCAGAATAGAAGAAGTCCAAGGGAAGAACCAGAACAAGCAAAAGGTCGGCAGGAAACGGCAAGCAGATAGGAGAAGAGGGGGGAGAAAAACGAAACAGAAGGAAAAGGTGCCCAGCAGAATTGGAGAGGACGGCAGCAGGAGCACAAGGCTAGAGAAGGACAGAGGACTGTCCCAAGGAGCATCACACTCTGGCAGCCGCCCACTAAGCCTCCACACGGCAACAACGAGCTGAGCGGGGAGGGGGTTGGTCTCCATGAAATTGGTGACCTGACTCCTAATCACTCTCTCAAATACTTTTATGATGTGCGATGTAAGTGCAACTGGTCTATAATTCTTTGTCAATGCTTTGCTCCCTCCCTTGTGTAGAGGGGCTATGTCTGCTACTTTAAGTGCATCTGGTATCTCCCCCATGTCCAAGCTCTTCCTCCACACTATACTGAGTGCCTGTGCTACCGGCACTTTGCATTTCTTTATAAATATTGAATTCCATGAGTCTGGAACTGGGGCCAAGTGCATGGGCATGTTTTCAATTTCTCTTTCAAAATTTAGTGCGCTCGTGTTTATATCAGTTATATTTACAGGGGTTTGAATATCCCGCATAAAGAAATTGTCTGGATTTTCCACCTTCATGTTGTTTATTGGAGTGCTAAACATGTCCTCATACTGCTTGGACACGGGGGGAAGACACCTAAAGGTGAAGGAAATAATGACTGCCAATCCACAAGAAGTTGACATAATAGCATTAGAGATCTGCCATGAGGATGATAAACTAATGATCATAAATGCATATAGTCCACCGCCAAGCAGCACATGGTCAAAGGAGGAGCTAGATACTAAACGAGAAGGTCTTATAACAATAATGAGAGAGATCATAGCGAGAGCAGATAACGATAGTTTACGACTGATGATAGTCGGCAACTTCAACTTGAAATCCATAGACTGGGAAGCATATGAAGCTAAAACAGAAGATTTTTGGACCTGTAAATTTGTAGACCTCATCCTGGAAACATTCTTGTATTAACATGTTAAACAAGCTACGAGGATGAGGGAAGGAGACGTTCCCTCCATGCTAGATTTGATATTTACCAGGAAGGAGGAAGAAATATTTGACATTCAGTACCTTCCTCCCTTGGGTAAAAGTGACCATGTCTTTTTGGGAATAAAGTATGCAATGCGTTATAATCTGGAAGAAAATATGATGGTCGATGCAAATGAAAAACCTGACTTTAGGAGAGGACATTATGGCAACCTTAGAAATTTTTTTAGTGAGTATAATTGGACAGACTTGATGCTAGGCAAGGAAGTGAATGAGATGTATGTCAAGTTTTGTGAAATATATGATAAAGGCACAAAAAAATTTATACCAAAACAGAGATGCAGAACTAGGAAACAGGATTGGTTCAACAGAAATTGCGAGAGGGCCAGAGACCAAAAGACACAAAAATAGAATCAATACAGGAAGAGGCCAAACCCCAAAACATACCAGCGATACAAAGATGCGAGAAACATCTACACGGCAGTGATTAGAGAGGCAGAAAGAAATTTTGAAAAAGGGATTGCAGACAAATGTAAAACAGAACCAGGTCTATTCTATGAATTCATAAACAACAAATTGCAGGTAAAGGATAATATTCAGAGGTTGAAAATGGGAAAAGATTCACGGAAAATGAAAAGGAAATGTGTGAAACATTAATCGAAAAGTTCCATAGTGTGTTTGTACAAAATGAAATTTTCAGGGAACCAGATACAATAAGAATTCCAGAGAACAACATAGAGCATATAGAGGTGTCTCGAGACGAAGTGGAAAAAATGCTCAAGGAGCTAAATAAGAACAAAGCAGCTGGTCCAGATGGAGATTCACCATGGGTTCTGAGAGAATGTGCACCTGAGCTCAGCATTCCTCTTCAACTGATTTTTCAGGCATCCCTGTTTACAGTTGTAGCTGATGTGTGGAAAAAGGCTAACATAGTTCCAATCTACAAAAGTGGAAGCAGGGAAGACCCCCTTAATTATAGACCGGTATCATTGAGAAGTGTAATAGTAAAAATATTGGAAAAAATAATTGAAACTAAATGGGTAGAACACCTGGAGAGAAATTATATAATATCAGACAGACAGTATGGTTTTCGATCTGGAAGATCCAGTGTATCGAATTTACTCAGTTTCTATGATCGAGCAACAGAGATATTACAGGAAAGAGATGGTTGGGTTGACTGCATCTATCTGGACCTAAAAAAGGCTTTCGACAGAGTTCCACATAAGAGGTTGTTCTGGAAACTGGAAAATATTGGAGGGGTGACAGGTAAGCTTCTAACATGGATGAAAAATTTTCTGACTGATAGAAAAATGAGGGCAGTGATCAGAGGCAATGTATCGGACTGGAGAAATGTCACAAGTGAAATACCACAGGGTTCAGTTCTTGCACCAGTGATGTTTATTGTCTACATAAATGATCTACCAGTTGGTATACAGAATTATATGAACATGTTTGCTGATGATGCTAAGATAATAGGAAGGATAAAAACTTAGATGATTGTCATGCCCTTCAAGATGACCTGGACAAAATAAGTATCTGGAGCACCACTTGGCAAATGGAATTTAATGTTAATAAATGCCATGTTATGGAATGTAGAATAGGAGAACATAGACCCCACACTACTTATATATTATGTGAGAAATCTTTAAAGAATTCTGATAAAGAAAGAGATCTATGGGTGGTTCTAGATAGAAAACTATCACCTGAGGACCACATATAGAATATTGTGCGAGGAGCCTATGCCACGCTTTCTAACTTCAGAATTGCTTTTAAATACATGGATGGCGATATACTAAAGAAATTGTTCACGACTTTTGTTAGGCCAAAGCTAGAATATGCAGCGGTTGTATGGTGCCCATATCTTAAGAACCACATCAACAAACTGGAAAAGGTGCAAAGACATGCTACTAAGTGGCTCCCAGAACTGAAGGGCAAGAGCTACGAGGAGAGGTTAGAGGCATTAAATATGCCAAAACTAGAAAACAGAAGAAAAAGAAGTGATATGATCACTACATACAAAATAGTAAAAGGAATTATTAAAATCGATAGGGAAGATTTCCTGAGACCTGGAACTTTAAGAACAAGAGGTCATAGATTTAAACTAGCTAAACACAGATGCCGAAGAAATATAAGAAAATTCACTTTCGCAAACAGAGTGGTAGACGGTTGGAACAAGTTAGGTGAGAGGGTGGTGGAGGCCAAGACCGTCAGTAGTTTCAAAGCGTTATATAACAAAGAGTGCTAGGAAGACAGGACACCACGAGCGTAGCTCTCATCCTGTAACTACACTTAGGTAATTACACTTAGGTAATTACCGCCTAGGAAACTGAGGCCAGAGAAGCGTCTATCCCGGTTGACATTAGCTTACGAACTGAAGCTAGGCAGCCAGCGCGGTAGGTTCGGGGCTCCCCCCTCCCCCTCTCGCAGCGAGGAGGGCTGTGCGGACGATCGGTGTAGCAGTAAAGTGTGATGTTTGCTTGTTTGCTTGTTTCCTTGGGATTGTAGGGAGTTTCTACCTCTGTGTTTGTTTTTTTTGTTTTAGTTTTTTACCATGTGGGGTTTGTTTTGTTATGCCTACCTTTTTGGGTGCCTAACCCTGGTCGATGGCAGATAAGGAAAACCCAACCACAAGGGGGTTTTCCAGGGCCATTGCTCCCTGAAACTCTCTGAAGGGGCCAGGTTCTGGCGCTGGTCCCTGGTAGGTCTGAACTCCTTAGCTAATGTCCCGGTCTAATATAACATACATTAGCCTGTTAAGCTCCAGGGAGCCAAATGGGCTCCCCACAGAAAAAATAGTAAAAACAGTGTTGAATGTAATGAAACACCAATTTCTGGGTAAGCCCCAGTGGCTCCTCATAGTTACTATGCTGATATACAGGTAGTGCTGAACTACTAAGTACCATCAGTCGCAGAGTTCTTTTAGGCTGATCAAGTACCACGAGCCAGAATCTGGCCCCCCTCTAGAGAGGCGTAGGGAGCAGTGGCAAGTATAAAGTTACTACAAATTTACTCTTGTCTGCCACCACCAAGGGAAGGCACAGAGAAAGTCAGTGAAACAAAACAGATCACTGCTTGTAGTAAGCGAGGCTGCAGCCTCGAGACCACCAAAATATCTTCACAACAATGTGGAGATGATAGAAAATTCATGAAACTAGCACTAGATCATTCAACCCAACTTCCTCCTTGTTTTGAGGGAGATGGGAGACAGCCAGGGATCAGCCAGCTGCGCTACTCCTGAGTTCTGTAATAATGGAAACACCCTCCCCCCATGACACCCTGGGGGGAGGGGAGCCACCAGGGATCACTCAGAAATTGGCATTTTATTACAGTCAATGCTGGTTTTCTGGCGGGAGCCCTTCGTGGCTCCATGAAGCATAATGTAATGTATAGAAAATTAAAAAGAGAAAAGGAAGAAAAACACACAGGGTGAGGGAGGTAGAGAGGTGGAAGGGAGAAGGGAGGAAGAGTAGTCAGGGGAAAGGGAGAGTTTAGAATGAGAGAGAGGAAAGTAGAAAAATATAGAAATAAAGTAGAAAGTGCTGCCACCATCCATTCAACAGTTATTTATAAGTCAAGGAATGGAACTTGTCTGCAGAACAATATTATCTGAGGTTATCACGTAACCATTGTACGAATATAGTCAAGAATCTTTAAGAGATAAAACTCCAGAGCGGCCCATCTAATTACCCAAAGCTACCCAAAGTCACTCAAAGCCACCCAAAGCTTCGTGGAATTACGTTAGTAATGAATAATATGATATATTTACTCATTATAATGTTAATGCTGAATGTAGAACATGGAAAAACATATTTTTACTCTGAAAAAGTATCATCTCATAATGAAATTAGACGAAAATAAACTGCGAGTGATGCTAAAGGAAGTCAACGGTCCAAGCGACAATGTTGTGGAGCAGCTTATCCAAGATATATTGTTGCGTACAGGTTATATTAACTTAGGTTTGGATAGGTTAGGTTTTGTTGGGTTTTGTTTGGGTAGGTTGGTACAGGAGGCTGATATGCCAGCATATACTCTTTAGATTAAGTTGCTGGATACAGTAATTACCTAAGTGTAGTTACAGGATGAGAGCTACGCTCGTGGTGTCCCGTCTTCCCAGCACTCTGTCATATAACGCTTTGAAATTACTGACAGTTTTGACCTCCACCACCCTCTCACTTAACTTGTTCCAACCGTCTACCACTCTGTTTACAAAAGTGAATTTTCGTATATTTCTCCTGCAGCTTTGTTTTGTTAGTTTAAATTTATGACCTCTTGTTCTTGAAGTTCCCGGTCTCAGGAATTCTTCCCTATCAATTTTATCGATTCCTGTTACTATTTTGAACGTAGTGATCATATCGCCTCTTTTTCTTCTATCTTCTAGTTTTTGCATATTTAATGCTTCTAACCTCTCCTCGTAGCTCTTGTTCTTCAGTTCCGGGAGCCACTTAGTGGCACGTCGTTGCACCTTTTCCAGTTTGTTGATGTGCTTCTTAAGATATGGGCACCACACAACTGCTGCATATTCCAGCTTTGGTCTAAAAAAAATCGTGAACAATTTCTTTAGTATTTCTCAATCCATGTATTTAAAAGCAATTCTGAGGTTAGAAAGTGTAGCATAGGCTCCTCACACATTGTTCTTAATGTAGTCCTCAGGTGATAGTTTTCTATCTAGAACCACCCCTAGATCTCTTTCTTTATCAGAATTCTTTAAAGATTTCTCACATAATTTATAGGTTGTGTGGGGTCTATGTTCCCCAATTCCACATTCCATAACATGGCATTTATTCACATTAAATTCCATTTGCCAAGTGTTACTCCATATACTTATTTTGTCCAGGTCTTCTTGAAGGGCATGACAATCATCTAGGTTTCTTATCTTCCCTATTATCTTAGCATCATCAGCAAACATATTCATGTAATTCTGTATTCCCACTGGTAGATCGTTTATGTAGACAATGAACATTACCGGTGCAAGAACTGAACCCTGTGGTACTCCACTCGTAACATTCCTCCAATCCGATACCTTGCCTCTGATTACAGCCCTCATTTTTCTGTCAGGAAATTTTTCATCCATGTTAGTAGCTTACCTGTCACTCCTCCAATATGTTCCAGTTTCCAGAACAACCTCTTATGGGGACAGTGTGTGGTGGGCTGTGTTTGCTGGCTGTAGACATTTAAAATGATCAGCTTATCATCTTGATTCCAGACCTGCAATGCCATTATGTTGAATATTAGGCCTGCTGTGACCTAACTAAAGTCATGAACAATTTCTTTAGTATTTCGTTATCCGTGTATTTAAAAGCAATTCTCAAGTTAGAAAGCGTGGCATAGGCTCCTCGCACAACGTTCTTTATGTTATCCTCAGGTGATAGTTTTCTATCTAGAACCACCCCTAGATCTTTTTCTTTATTTGAAGTCTTTAAAGATTTTCAAAATAATTTGTAAGTTGTGTGGGGTCTATGCTCTCCTATTCCATATTCCAAAACATGGCATTTATATACATTAAATTCCATTTGCCAAGTGGTGCTCCATATACTTATTTTGTCCAGATCTTCTTGAAGGGCATTACAATCATCTAAGTTACTTATCCTTCCTATTATCTTAGCATCATCAGCAAATATATTCATATAATTCTGTATTCCATCAGGCAGATTGTTTATGTAGAAAATGAACATTACCAGTGCAAAAACTGAACCCTGTGGTACTCCGCTTATGACATTTCTCCAGTCCGATACACTTCCCCTTATTACTCCCCTCATTTTTCTATCAGAAAATTTTTCGTGCATGTTAGCAGCTTACCTGTCACTCCTCCAATGTGTTCCAGTTTCCAGAACAACACCTTATGTGGAACTCTGACGAAAGCCTTTTATAGGTCCAGATAGATGCAATCAATCCAACCATCCCTTTCCTGTAAAATCTCTTTGGCTCGATCATAGAAATTGAGTAAGTTCATTACGAAATTAGTGTCTGTCTACTGTCTAGTGTCTGGTGTTTTGACTGAGAGACTGGAGGAAGCGGGAGTCACATTGCAGCAAGAGTAATATCGAATATCGAATATATATTGGAATATCGAATTACACAATTCTTCCTCCCACAACCAAGGACCCACCACTGAAAGTGCAAGTGGGTATGTAGGGTCAAAAAGGGATCAAAGTTTCCAAAACTGACTTACTCCCCAAGCCCGGGTACCGCTGCCAGAGGGCACCGGGAAAGAGCCAACATTTAACGCCCACCGCCTGAGATAGAGAAATGGAGTCCAATGGAAAGGTTTCAAAGGAAGGATGGCTGACTGTAATATTGCGTCCTTTGTGTTCTACAATCAATTCATTATTTCATTTTTTATTTGTATTTTTAGACTAAGTCCTGCCCAGAAGCCTTGGCAGGACCAGTAGGCTCAACTGCCTCTGGGCCTGAATAGGAAGGGGCAACACCCCCAGAGCTGAACAAGCCACATTCTAACCTAAAACCCTACCCCCAACCCTCAGATGCTTCAGGACTGGAAGTAGAGTGGGGTGATGGGGGGAAATGGAAAAGAAGAAAAGGGCGAAGAACACCTGAAGGAAGAGGTTGCGTGGACAAAACTAAGGGAGAAATTCCCAACACATCCAATTCTAGGAATTTAACACCAATGAAAGGCCTAAGAAGCAAGAACAGAGGACATTTAGACAGGCAGATTTGTAAACCTCATCCTGGAGACAATTATATATCAACACATGACCCATTAAATTAAACTGCACAAAACTGCATATAATGTTTTGAGTAACTGATGCAAAAGTGCACATCACTGCATATGCAGTTTTTGGAGTACTATGCAAGATTTAAATGGCTCGTTGATACACAGGGTTCACATCACCTTCCTCAGGGCTCTTGTAAACAGACGCCATCTAAAAAAAAAAAGTCGTGGGCAACATTCGTGGGTGTGAGGACCTCAGTACTGAGTGAGCCAGGCTGGGGCATGCAGCATGAGCTCACAGTACTGCTGTTCAGCTAGTGACCACAGCATCACCTAAAAATGCCAAAAAACCAGCGTTGAATGTAATGAAACGCCATTTTCTGGGTGAGACCCGGAGGCTCCCCGGAGCTATCTAGGCTGATATGCTAATGTCAGAATTTGGCATCAGTCATGCGTAAGGAGTTCTTTGGGCCTACCGGGGACCTCGAGCCAAAACCTGGGCCCCCCTCACAGAGGCACGAGGAGCAATAGCCCATAGAAATGCATATGTGATTTGGAGCATTCTATATCTGCCATCGACCGGGACAGGCACCTAGAAAGTTAAGCTCCACAAAACAAACCCCTATTCTGGTTAACAATGAAAATCGTCAAACGAATGGACAGAACTTCCCAAAAGAAAAACGAGCAAACTAGGGTGACGTTACACGAGCCGTGCCGCATGTCTGCACAGCTCCCCCCTCCCTGGGAGGGGAAAGGGGAGAGCCCCAGACCCCCGTTGCGGCTATCATCACTGCGAAAAAAACGCCGACCGGAGGGAGGGAGGGTTGCCGGGAGCCTCCGGGACTCACTCAGAAAATGGCGTTTCATTACATTCAATGCTAGTTTTCCAGGGGAAGCCCCTACAGCTCCGCGGAGTTACTTCACCAAAGACAAAACAAGAAGGGGACCTATCCGGGAGGCGGTCAGTGCTCCACTCCTAAACTCGAAGTCGAGACAACGGGCTGCAGCCGCCAACCCATAATGACACAAGCCTGACTGGGGCCCAGGAACGTTTAGGAGGTAGCGTGCAGCCAGGACCCTGTTTGACCACCAAAAACCCTGTGCCCGAATGTCAGCTCAAGTCATATTGCCAAAGACGGCAGCAAGAGCAGCAAACTTACGAATGTCACAGGCATGGGGATAGATCGCAGACTGCACTTAATCACCCTGCGGATGACCTGAGAGACCAGAACCCGCGAACAGGGAAGAAGGGAAACCGGATAAACCCAAAGCGCGTCCCCGGACACAGAAGCAGTGGCGCGCAGATAACGGCAGAGGGCCGCAACCGGACAAAACACATGATGAACCCCCGACCTGACCAACCAAGCATCAACAACCCAAGGACCCCCTCTTAGAAAGCAGCATCTCATTCTTTGCCAGAAAAGAGTTAGATGGCAGCAGACTAACATCAACATAACTAATAATCACGACCAAATAAGCAAAAATCTCTGCACTGGAGAAGAGCATGAAGCTCCGCCACCCGGCCCCCAGAGGCAAATGCCAACAGAAAAAGAACCTTAGCAAAACAATCCTGAACCGAAGAGGCCACAGCAAACCGAGGAGAAGAGAGATAGGAGAGCACTCTGTCCAAAGACCAGAACAGCTCAGGCGGCGCATAAGCAAGCAGGAGGTGAAACAACGCACGAGACAACTTGCGAAAAGGTACAGAAGTAACATTGATTCTGAAAACAAGCTGCAGCGGCTCCACCAGCGCAGCACGATACGAGGCAACAGTATTAGGCATAAGATGACGGTCCTGGAACAACCAAGAGAGAAAGGACAACACCACCCGAACCGAAAGCAAAGAGGAACGACGAAGAGTCAAAAAGAAACGGAAGGACCACCAGAAAACTTCATACTGCCGCCGAGAAGAAGCCCGCAGGTGGGCTACCATCAGAGAGACCACCTGAGCACCATAGAGATGGTGATAAACCCGCGTCAAAAACGCCAAACGCAAAGACTCGAGGAGAAGAGTGAACCAGTCTTGTATCGGACCCAGCCGATCTGAAAGAGGCGGAGCCGCGGAAAATCTCCGGGTTCGGACACCAGGCAAGCAGCGCCTGAAACCATGGCTGGGTCGGCCACCATGGGGCCAAGAGGACTATTCGCCGCAGGAAAGTCTCCAAGCGAGCCAGGACCTGGAGCAAAAGCTGAACCGGGGGAAAGAGGTAAAGGAACCTCCACCTCGACCAGTCCTACCAAAAGGCATCGATCCCGACAGCCTTGCAGTCGGGGAAGGGCACCACATATAACGGAAGATGTTTCGACCACGCTGACACAAAGAGGTCCTCCTCCAGGTGCCCGAACGTCTGGCAGAGCCAACTGAATGAGTCGACGTCGACCTTCCATTCCGTGGACAGAGGAATGAACCAGAACAGGCCATCTGCCAAGATGTTGGACACCCCCCTGGACATGAACAGCCAGGAGAGCCAAACCCCAAGAACTCAGCAGACGAGTCATCCAAAGTGACCAACCCCAAAGACCCAAGGACCCCATCGAACCCCCTTGGTTCAGGCAATGAACCACTGGGGAACAATCCAAATGGAGCTGGATCGTCGATCCGCGGGTGACCCAACCCCTCTGAAGCGCAAACCACACTGCCGAGAACTTCCGCACCGTGCTGTGGGCCATGCTGTGGGTCCGATGGAAGTACGGACCCCACCGCCCTGGCTGGCCTGGTGAGCAATGGTCACAAAACCCCAGCCAAGAGACGACGCATCTATGAACACATTGAGCGAGGGCTCGGGGAGGCGCCAAGGCACAGAACCCCGAAAAACCCAAAGAGGAAGCCGGTGACGCAGCAGCCGACACAAGGCCCCTGGGGTCGAACCCAGCGATCGCAAGAGAGGCAGAAGGGACGTCCCCAAAGGAACCAGAACAACTGACGAAACCAAACCCAACCCGGAGGATAGACCAACATCGCAAAGTTCAGGCTCCGACACAGACCCTCTAGCAACTGCTGGGTGACCCGGGAGCCCCCAGAAACAAGCACATGCGGGACCGCAGCCGAAGGAGAGACGCCGGAGGAAGAGACAAGGAAGCGGTCCGAGAGTCCCACATAAGACCCAGCCAGGACCGAACCTGGGAGGGAATCAGATGGGACTTCCTCCAGTTTACCAGGAACCCAAACCCGGCGAGCTGGGAAAGCACCAAATCCCTGGCGAGCAGACACGCGGACCGACTGGGAGCCCCAACCAGCCAGTGGTCGAGGTAAGCCAACACCCGAACACCTAACAGACGCAGACGGGCCACCACTACCCGGGTAAAGCGTGTGACACGGACCCCACAACAAAACGGAGCCAGTCCCGGAACCCCAGATGAATAGGGATGTGCCAATACACGTGCCTGAGGTCCAGGGACACCATCCAAGCGCCCGGCTCCAACAGAAGCCGAACCTGGGACAGATTGGTCATCCGAAACGAGGGGCAAGAAACCCAAGGGTTCAGATGGGTTAAGTCCAGAATGAACCGCAGGTCCGCACAGTCCCGTTTCGGGAACTGGAAATAGGCAGGAAACCCACCTGAGACACGTTGTCAGCCTTACGACCATGCCCAGGTGTACCCACTCCAAGATGACCCGACTGAGCGCAGGAGAGGAAGCCTGTTCCGTCAGCCACGAACCCCCCAAAGGAGGAGGAGCCACCCAATGCCACTGCAGGCTGAGAGAAACGACCTGAAAAGCCCACAAATCGTGAGACCAGGCGTGAGCGAACAGAGCAAGCCTCCCTTGCACCACCCCATCAATGGAGCGAACCACAAAAGCGCCGCTGTCCCTTACGACAACCCGACCTGCACGCAGAGTGAACATCGCGCTGACCAGGCGCAGTCGGGACCACAGGCAGCACCGGCACCAAATCCAACACCTGTGGCTGACCCCCAACGAACGGAACCACGAGCCCTGGCAAGTGGAAGGAACCCCCCAGTTTCCTTGGAGAACCAACAATTCAAACATAGGTTGGCAAGAGGAAAGAACCCCCCAGTTTCCCTGGAGAACCAACAATTCAGACATAGGTTGGCAAGTTGAAGAATCCACATGAATATAACACTCAACTGCAGAGGCCTCAAAAAGCAGAGGACAAAATGGGGAAGACAACCTAAGAATCAGGGCCCAAGCGGATTCCAAGGAGGAAGCAAGAACAGCCTGTCGACTTGCGAAACGTGTAGAGAAAAACCGCAGCAATGCCTCTCACAGGATCGGCGCAAACAGATTCAAAAGAGCAGATGACGCACGAGCAGCCAAGACTAAGGTGCTAGACCCAGGGATGGTCCCAAGCGCCTCCACATCCTCTGCAAACCATTCCGAAGACAGTGCCAGGAGGAAAAATAACGCAGAACCGAAGCCAAAAAAACACAAGAAGCACATGAAGCTATACCGCACCAATATCTCGCAAAAGGGCAGGAGCAAAAAGGCACTCATTAAGATGCGCAATATCGTCCCGCCAGGTAAATCTGGACCACCGCCAATGCCTCACGCCACTCAAAGGTGCAGGTCTGACAGAATGAGTCCCAAGCATCCAACGAAAACAAGGTGCAGTCCACATGCCAGGACCCCGTAACCTCATAACGCACCTGGTAAGGACACGATGATCCAAACTTGAACAAAGAAGGATCCATTATGGAGGCATACTCCGGGTCACACAGGAGGTAAGCCGCAATGGCCAACCGCATCTCAGGCGGCGAGATACGGGAAGCCGAAAACCTCAGGAAGGACGAAACCGAAGAATTCGCAGGGACACGGAACCGAACCCAGAGAGAAGCAGAACCCAAATCCAAATCATACACAGAGGGAGGAAAAGAAAACCCCACTCCTTGCAACAGTTAGCCCTGATCAGAAGGCCGGAAAATCAAGGCAGGGTCCAACGGAACCCAAGGCCACCAAGTCAGCTCCTCCCCAACCCCGGGAACCTCCACTCCATGCCCCAGGGCCGACTCATCCTCCAAAGCCTCGACCTCACAAGAAAAAACCGGGACGGCCGAAAGAGCCGGAAGAGAAGGGGCCCACTGGTCACACCACGAAGAAACGGCAGAAGGAACAGAATCGAATGCCTCCGCAGCTACCCCAGATGGGGCAATCCCTGAAACTGCCCGAGGGCCCGCGTCTCAAAAACCTCTAATCCCCGCCCCGACCCTGAAGCCCTCAGACGCATACGGGCTAAAATCGGGGGGGGGGGGGGGGGGTTGACCCGATGAACCACTAAAGGGGAAGAACGAGGGGGCACGGACTGAACCAAGGTCGAAGTGACCAACAACCCTAGGTCCGAGTCTCTATAGGCAAAGTGTGGCAGCCTCGGGGCGTTCGGGAAAGTGACAACCCGAGTGCATTGCAATAACCTAAACCTATCCTGCAACGCGCGTGCTGCCTGCACCCGAAGAAAACCATCAACAGTCTGGGTGAATTGAATCACAAACAGCAACAAAGCTCGCAGGACTCAGGATCGAATGTGTCACCGACCCAACAGGCAGCATGACGGAGGCAAAAACAATGAGTGTTGCCCTGAGACGAGGAAACAGAGCAACCCTCAAACTCGCACAAAGCGAGAGGTGACGCCGGGGCCTCCTCCATAGGACCCGAGTGCCCCCGCGGGGTTTTTCAGGGCCCCTAGACAGGGTCTGCTAAGGGTTATCCCAGGAAGGGTACTGTTAATTGGCGCCTCAAACTACCAAGCAAACTGCTAAAAGCTGAACTGATGAAATGTGTCCACTCACGAGGGCGAAGTAGTGGGTGCCACCGCACAAATGACCCTAATATTAGGGGAAGTGAGAACATGAGGCAGACCCCCCCCCCACCAGGCAAAAAGAAAAAGAAAAGAAAAAAACTCACAAGAGGACAACGTACCCCGAAGAGAACAGAACTGGCCACTGTTAAAGATGAAAACTAGCTACACAGTACTCCGGGCCCCACCAGTGCAATAACTACCACTTACCTCAAGGCAAACAAGGGTGGAAACCCCCCTCCCACTTGGGGCGGCCAAACGCCAAACAGCGAAAGGCCAAGAGAGGTAGACCCAAGGTGACTCATGGAAGGGAACCCCAAGCCCCTAGAGCAGTACTTACAGGGCACTCAGGGAAGGAGACCCTAAGCACATGCAGCCCAAGTACCTGAGAATATTACACCCAGCTCACATGACCACCGTAAGAGCAGCACTGAAAACAATGATCAGCACTGAGAGAAGACTGGAGCTGGAGCCACACGACTGTGCACGATCCCATAAGCCGAGGAACTGGGATGAGGATCACCGGCGCAAGGGTCTGGGGCTCCCCCTTCCCCCCCCCCGGGGAGGGGGGAGCTGTGCAGACACGCGGCTCGTGTGACGTCATGCTTGTTTGCTCGTTTTTCATTTGGGGAGTTCTGTCTACTCGTTTGAAGATTTTCGTTGTTAACCCTTAAAGTGCGCATCACGTCATATGACGTGCTGGACGTTGTACCAGTAAACTGCGCATCACGTCATATGATGTGTTGGAGTACTACGCAAGATTTAAACAGCCCGCGGATACATGGGGTTCACCACACCTTCATCAGGGCTCTTGTAAACAGACGCCATTTTTTTTAAAAATCGTGGGCCAAACTCCCGGGTGTTATTGCCTCAGTATTGAGTGAGCAACCAAGCCTGACGCACGCAGCATGAGCTAACAGCACTGCTGTTCAGCTTGTGACCACAGCATCGCCTAAAAATGCCAAATTATATTTGTTCATGCTATTATGTAGCGATGATATTATTACAGAAGACCCCTGACTGTGATAAAACTGACCAGGGTTCTGATAATAGCAGGATTGTGGTGATATTTAGCGCTGTGCGCCATGGAAGGAGGTGTAATGCTGTGGGAGGGAGGGTGGTGGCGATGTCTTTTGACTGTGTGTGGCCACCTTTTATTGACTGCACTCACCATACCAGCTTAGTGGTTCGCTATGGTGAACACAAATGTAGATACTTATATATAACGTGCATATAGAGGGTATAAACAGCAAGAGAAGGTTTGGAGCCGCCATTTTGGTGAGAGCGGTGGCGTCGTCTGCACGACACCACCGTGCAGACGACGGTGTTGTTTACTGGTTACCACGATGGTCTTTGGGCACCATACCAGTTTATTTGTACATGTATGATGAATAAAACAGGTAGATATATATATATATATATAATGTGTGTATATAGCGTAATAACACCACACAGTGTTGTTGGAGGAGAAATATTAGTGCGTCTGGCCTTGAGGGCGGCCGCCGATCAGCTGACTGTGTGAGTAGCCACATCTCTGTGCCTTTACTCACCATACAAGCTTAGATGTACAGTTATGGTGAACAAAACATGTAGATACTTATATATAACGTCTGTATATAAGATATATAGCGTAATAACACCACACAGTATTGTTGGAGGAGAAATATTAGTGCGTCTGACCTTGAGGGCGGCCGCCGATCAGCTGACTGTGTGAGTAGCCACATCTCTGTGCCTTTACTCACCATACAAGCTTAGATGTACAGTTATGGTGAACAAAACATGTAGATACTTATATATAATGTCTGTATATAGTGAATTATAGCAAAAACATTATTGTGGGAGGAGAATGAGGGCGAGTCAGATGACTGGAGGGAGGGCGGGAGTGGCTGGCTGGTACACGGCGGTCACTCCTCATTACTTTTTGACTCATAATAGCTACTTAGTGGTTCGTTATAGTGAACAAAACATGCAAATACTTATATATAACCTGTGCTTATAGTGTAATAACCGACAAAGTATTTGTTCACTGATTGATGAACATAATTGAATCAACAATATGCACACCATATTTTTGAGTACACCAACGATTCACTCATTTTATTATATAAATATATCAAACTACATACTATTGAATAATATTACAGCAAAAAAAGTATGAAAAATCAATCAGAGACATTGAAATAATTCGGTAATTATCTCTTTGTGGCAATTCTGGCCTGACAGCTTGCGAGCAACAGACCGCCTGGGACGCACGCTGAGTCAGCGCCTATAATTTGCCAGACTTCCCCGCCCTATAGCGGGCAATATATGCCACTTACGATTTTTTTATTATTTTTCCCGTGATCAGTGAACACAAATTAACAGGTTAGAAATTTTTTTTTTTTTTTTTTTTTTTTCAAAATGACATGCGCCTGTGGGGATGGCAGGATATTAGACCCCGAGCATGTTAAGGGTTAACCAGAAAAGGGGTTTGTTTAGTGGCGCATACCTTTCTGGGTGCCTGTCCCGGTCGATAACATATAGAATGCTCCAAATCACACGTGCATTTCTATGGGACATTGCTCCTTGTGCCTCTGTGAGAGGGCCAGGGGGCCAGATTCACGAAGGTACTTACGAAGGCTTTTCTTCTTAGCTACGAATGTTTTCCTTCTTAGCGCCTTCGTGGTGGCTACGTCGGTATTCAGGTAGCTACATTAAGTCGAAAAACCTTCGTAAGTTTGGTCCGGGATCTAAGTGTGGTTTCGACCACTCGTAGCTTTACGTAAACTGGATATAACTCAATTTTTCTCTACTACATAACATTGGGATCGATTTTAAGATTTTGGAACATAAACAAGATTATAAAAATTGAATCTCGTGAACAGGAGTCCTTCGTGTTAGTTATATATGCATTCTCTGCTTGAAACTTTGAGTAAATATGTCTTTTATGATATTAGAATTAGTTTTATAATAGCAAGATATTATACCCGTAGTTATTAAGTAAATAAACACTGCTGAACATGAAATATGAGAGAAGGTGATGAGCCCTGCCTGATGGGATCATTTGCTATCACCAAATGCCCCTGTTCACCTAATAGTAAGGGTGTACCTTAGCTATACATACCCATTTCTAATTTATTTAGTTTGGTTTTATTTTGAAATTAAATCTGGGTGAGAGATAAAATAAAAATATGCTGCACAAATGATGTTAGGTAAGAAGGGTAAAAATTTCAAAAACTTTATTCATTGAATACTTAAAGCTATAATTATGACTATATGGACTATTAAAAAAGAGAGAGGGAAGTAGGGGTCCAAGACCTCTTCCTGTTACACAACTTGGGTGTGGAACAAGTAATTATCAAAAGAAGGCACCATGCAGGGAAGGCTATGTAGCAGTAAGGCAGTGAGGTGAGGCAGCTACTTATTTGAGAAATGCTTATTTTATTTACCTTATAAGCTGAGGCAACTTATTTTATTTGAGGAATATTCAGCTGATTCCTCTACATTTAGCATGGAACAAATTTGTGTCCAAGACCTCTTCCTGTTACACAATTTGGCTGTGTAATTACCTAAGTGTAGTTACAGGATGAGAGCTACGCTCGTGGTGTCCCGTCTTCCCAGCACTCTTTGTCATATAACGCTTTGAAACTACTGACGGTCTTGGCCTCCACCACCTTCTCACTTAACTTGTTCCAACCATCTACCACTCTATTTGCGAAGGTGAATTTTCTTATATTTCTTCGGCATCTGTGTTTAGCTAGTTTAAATCTATGACCTCTTGTTCTTGAAGTGCCAGGTCTCAGGAAATCTTCCCTGTCGATTTTATCAATTCCTGTTACTATTTTGTATGTAGTGATCATATCACCTCTTTTTCTTCTGTCTTCTAGTTTTGGCATGTTTAATGCTTCTAACCTCTCCTCGTAGCTCTTACCCTTCAGTTCTGGGAGCCACTTAGTAGCATGTCTTTGCACCTTTTCCAGTTTGTTGATGTGCTTCTTAAGATATGGGCACCACACAACAGCTGCATATTCTAGCTTTGGCCTAACAAAAGTCATGAACAATTTCTTTAGTATATCGCCATCCATGTATTTAAATGCAATTCTGAAGTTAGAAAGCATAACATAGGCTCCTTGCACAATATTCTTTATGTGGTCCTCAGGTGATAGTTTTCTATCTAGAACCACCCCTAGATCTCTTTCTTTATCAGAATTCTTTAAAGATTTCTCACATAATATATAGGTTGTGTGGGGTCTATGTTCTCCTATTCCACATTCCATAACATGACATTTATTAACATTAAATTCCATTTGCCAAGTGGTGCTCCATCTACTTATTTTGTCCAGGTCTTCTTGAAGGGCATGACAATCATCTAAATTTCTTATCCTTCCTATTATCTTAGCATCATCAGCAAACATGTTCATATAATTCTGTATACCAACTGGTAGATCATTTATGTACACAATAAACATCACTGGTGCAAGAACTGAACCCTGTGGTACTCCACTTGTGACATTTCTCCATTCCGATACATTGCCTCTGATTACTGCCCTCATTTTTCTATCAGTCAGAAAATTTTTCATCCATGATAGAAGCTTACCTGTCACCCCTCCAATATTTTCCAGTTTCCAGAACAACCTCTTATGTGGAACTCTGTCGAAAGCCTTTTTTAGGTCCAGATAGATGCAGTCAACCCAACCATCTCTTTCCTGTAATATCTCTGTGGCTCGATCATAGAAACTGAGTAAATTCGATACACAGGATCTTCCAGATCGGAAACCATACTGTCTGTCTGATATTATATCATTTCTCTCTAGGTGTTCTACCCATTTAGTTTTGATTAGTTTTTCCAATACTTTCACTATTACACTTGTCAATGATACAGGTCTATAATTGAAGGGGTCTTCCCTGCTGCCACTTTTGTAGATTGGAACTATGTTAGCCTGTTTCCACACGTCTGCTACGATTCCTGTACACAGGGATGCCTGAAAGATCAGGTGAAGTGGAATGCTGAGCTCGGATGCACATTCTCTCAGAACCCATGGTGAAACGCCATCTGGGCCAGCTGCTTTGTTCTTACCGAGCTCCTTGAGCATTTTTTCCACTTCGTCTCTAGACACCTCTATGTGCTCTATGTTGTTCTCTGGAATTCTTATTGTATCTGGTTCCCTAAAGATTTCATTTTGTACAAACACACTTTGGAACTTTTCGTTTAGTGTTTCACACATTTCCTTTTCATCTTCCGTGAATCTATTTCCCATTTTCAACCTCTGAATATTATCCTTTACAGCAATTTTTTGTTTATGAATTTATAGAATAGACCTGGTTCTGTTTTACATTTGTCTGCAATCCCTTTTTCAAAATTTCTTTCTGCCTCTCTCCTCACTGCCGTGTAGTTGTTTCTCGCATCTTTGTATCACTGGTATGTTTGGGGGTTCGGCCTCTTCCTGTATTGATTCCATTTTTGTGTCTTTTGGTCTCTAGCCCTCTCGCAATTTCTATTGAACCAATCCTGTTTCCTAGTTCTGCATCTCTGTTTTGGTATAAATTTTTTCGTGCCTTTATCATATATTTCACAAAACTTGACATACATCTCATTCACTTCCTTGCCTAGCATCAAGTCTGTCCAATTATACAATTGGTGTGTAACCAAACTAAAAGTGCTCTACAAATCATGGGACCCAGAATGTGGAATGACCTCCCGTATCATGTCAAAGGCTGTACCTCTCTTAACCAGTTTAAGAGTAAAACCAAGTACTACCTAATTAACTCCATGTAACCTACTTTACCCCCTAAATGTCAACCCATGTCTTGCTATTGTTTAAACAATGCTGTTCACCAACGTGTACAATTGCTGATTTCTGCTATGTTACCCCCCTTTTTTTTATTTTTTATTCCTACTTTCAACACAATTTATACTTAATCCCGATTACTATTTAGTTTTAGTCTAAGTGTTTTTCCCCCCCCCCACACCTTGCCTGAAATGCTATGAGTATTAGTGGCCTTAGGTATTGTATGTACTAATACTAGCTCTGTCTATAAATCTAACATTAAATCTAACATTTCCACAAAGAGGGTTTTACAGTCTCCGTGGTGTAGTGGTAAGACACTCGCCTGGCGTTCCGCGAGCGCTATGTCATGGGTTCGTATCCTGGCCGGGGAGGATTTACTGGGCGCAATTCCTTAACTGTAGCCTCTATTTAACGCAACAGTAAAATGTGTACTTGGATGAAAAAACGATTCTTCGCGGCAGGGAATCGTATTCCAGGGACCATAGGATTAAGGACTTGCCCGAAACGCTACGCGTACTAGTGGCTGTACAAGAATGTAACAACTCTTGTATATATCTCAAAAAAAAAAAAAAAAAAATTATGTTTGTAAATCAATTGTGTGTACTTTTCCTGAATAAAATTTATTTATTAATCACTAAGTATTAAAAGAAGGCACCAAGCTGGGAAGGCTATGTAGCACCATTGTGTGTAACCAATAAACCAAATTTTTTTTAACAAATAATGCACCTGTATGGTAAAACAAATCTTGTCAGCTGTAAAAATATTGATGTAGTTATTTAAATAAAAAATATAATGAAAGAAATATTACTGGTTTATTTTTATCCTATCTTTTTGTACTGTGCAGTATATCCAAGAAAGTGAAAAATTGAGACATAATGCACAATTTAATGAATGATTAGCATGGATTAGCAGTTCAAAAGAAATATGACTATTACATATCAACATGAGATCTTAATGATCCATGGTTAACATGATTTAATAAGGATAATACAGTATTTGTAATAATACAAACTATAATTTAAAATCTTTATTACTGATTTTTTTTATTAAGAAGATTAGGTATACACAGCAATGTGCTGCTACCCTATTCTATATGGAATATTACACAGTATAGATAAAAAACTAGCTATAAGTTTATCTAATACTCCCATCTCACAGGATGGTTAGACATACATGGAATCAATTTAGAAAATACCAGCCTCAATACAAAAAACAAATCAACTCTTACTAAACAACTCTTCACAATTTTCACAAGAGGTAAGCACTGAATCATGGAAACATTATGTTATAATTACTCTTACCAGTTTCTACAATATTCCTCTCAATGTATTTTTTTAACATGGTTAGGTATACACAGCAATGTGCTGCTTCCCTATTCTGTATGAAGGATCACACAGTGTAGATCAGAAACCAGCTACAAGCTCATCCAACATCCTCACCTCACAGGATGGCCAGTCATACATGTAATCAGGAGAGAACAAAATACTTAATGCTGATCTATTAGCCTCCACTGGCAAAATCTAGGTGCAGCACAAGAATATCTTCCAATATTCCTGAGTGTATGAAGTAATTACAGAGCTCAAAGTACCTCATACCATTTGGTATGAAGTCACTGATAACAGGGCAATCACAGATATAGTGTTGGAGAGTATGTTCTCTCAAGTAGGACTGAAAACAAATGTTTTTTTTCCACAAAGAGGGTTATAAACCCATGGAACCGCCTACCCGCTGAAGCCGTAAATGCTAAATTCCAGCTAAAAAATATCATTAAGACAATAAGCGGGCCCTTTAACAAGCCCCCGGCTTTCTGTCCTCGTCGAGGCCACTAGATAGTTAGTGGCCCTTGGGTAAATTCAGTAAATATATACAATAATTGTCAGCGCATCTTCCAAGCAACAAGGACAGCTACACAGTATCTCTTAGAATTACTAGGTAAACAACAAATGTAACATACTTGTTTACTACAATGTCCGTGTTGCCTGTAGAAGTTGAAAAAACATAGTTTTACTTCGAAATATACTAATTTTATAAGAAAATTCGACATAAATAGGAGGCAATAAGGCTCCGATAAGCCAGCGCCAAATCTTCAATATGAAGAATGTTGCTGCTCTCTGATTGGCCAAACGAAACACAGTAGTGACCTCTATCGGCACGCAGGTGAACCAACAAATGTCTTCCTAAGTGGACCTACGTGAATTGCACCTAAGCATCTTCTTAGGGCATACTGAGGAACCTTCATAGCAAACCTACTTACGAAGAAATACATGGAGCTTCGTGAATCTAGGTCCAGGTTCAGGCTTACATCGACTGATGTAAAATAGTTAGGGTATCCATATCAGCAATGGATAGCTCTGAGGAGCCATAGGAGCTCCCCCCAGCAAATAATTAAAACTAAATGGGAAGAACACCTGGAGGAAAGCTATATAATATCAGACAGACAGTATGGTTTTCGATCTGGAAGATCCTGTGTAACAAATTTACTCAGTTTCTATGATCAAACCACAGAGATTTTACAGAGAGTTCGTTGGGCTGACTGCATCTATCTGGACCTTTAAAAGGCTTTTCACAGAGTTCCCAATAAGAGGTTGTTCTGGAAACTGGAACATATTGGAGAGGTGACAGGTAAGCTTCTAACATGGATGAAAAATTTCCTAACTGATAGAAAAATGAGAGCCGTAATCAGAGGCAATGTGTCAGATTGGAAAAAGTCACAAAATGGAGTACCTTAGGGTTCAGTTCTTGCACCGGTAATGTTCATTGTCTACATAAACGATCTACCAAATGGAATACAGAATTATATGAACATATTTGCTGATGATGCTAAGATAATAGGGAAGATAAGAAACCTAGATGATTGTCATGCCCTTCGAGATGACCTGGACAAAATAAGTATATGGAGCACCACTTGGCAAATGGAATTTAATGTGAATAAATGCCATGTTAAGGAACATGGAATTGGAGAATATAGACCGCACACAACCTATAAATTATGTGAGAAATCTTTAAAAAATTCTGACAAAGAAAGGGATCTATGGGTGGTTCTAGATAGAAAACTGTCACTTGAGGCCCACATTAAGAACATTGTGCGAGGAGCCTATGCTACACTTTCTAACTTCAGAATTGCTTTTAAATACATGGATGGAGAAATAATAAAGAAATTGTTCACAACTTTTGTTAGACCAAAGCTGGAATATGCAGAGGTTGTATGGTGCCCAACCATATCTTAAAAAGCACATCAACAAACTGGAAAAGGTGAAAAGACATGCAACTAAGTGGCTCCCAGGACTGAAGGACAAGAGCTACGAGGAGAGGTTAGAGGCATTAACACTATCCTGGATTTTCCACTTGGAATTACGGGCGGTTTAGATAAGCGCTTGTCGGATCACGACGTAAATTTACGGAACCGTGTTATAGTGGGTATTTACTACTCGATCGACTTGGGGTTTGTATGAATATGTTTGCCAATAAATTTTTGTTTTCTCTAATAGGCACAGTGCCTATTTGAGAAAACGGCAATGTATTGTAACTTAGAGGAGAGACTATTGAGTTGGTGACACAACGAGGGTAATCGCCCACTCCACACACTCTTGTGTTGGCCGTGATCATGATTCTACATTTATATGCATATGTCTGTGTAGAGAATTTTATTCCGAACACTATACAAACAAAAAAAACGGTGTGAAACAAATATAAACTTGAAAAAACATGAGCAAAGTAAAAACTTTTTACGCTCACGGGTACAAACGCGTAAGATTTTATTCGCCGCAAATTTATTTGACGCTCTGTTGGCCAATTCTACCCATGTTCTTATAGAACTTTCTATGTTATATATAAAACTTTCTATTGCGAACACATTGCTATAAAAATGAAATACGTAGCTCGAGAAATAATGTCAGGACAGTGAAATAAGTATAAACTTTCAAAGCGCTGCATCACAACAGTGTCGTCGCTGCTGAAATCCCGGCTAACGCTTCGCCCAGTTCCCACACTCGTGCGGAACATAATTAGACATTGATAGGCATATGTCTGGGTGGGGAATTTTATTGCGAGTTCAGTGATATCAAAATAAGCGCTGTAGGATGACTGTGAGGCTGGCAACAAACGAAAGAGTATGAACATTTACTTCCTGTTTGGGTGTCACGGCGAGTCATCTTCGTGTTTATTTACTTCGTGGTGGGATAGCAAATGCTTGGGTGACATTTTATGCATATGATCTTGTAGAGAATTTTATTGCCAACGCATTGATACCAAAATGAAAAACATAGCTCGAGAATTGATGTTAGGAGCGTGAAAAGATTATAAACTTTTTTGTGTTTACACTTGAGCGCCCAGAACGCCGCGCGCACAACCCGCTTTTTTTTTCAGCGAGTGCCGTGCGCACTAAAGTGTTAATATGCAAAAACTAGATGATAAAAGAAAAAGAGGTGATATGATCACTACATACAAATAGTAACAGGAATAGATAAAATTGATAGGGAAGAATTCTTGAGACCCGGAACTTCAAGAACAAGAGGTCATAGTTTTAAACTAACGAAACAAAGCTACCAGAGAAATACTGTATAAGAAAATTCACTTTTGTAAACAGAGTGGTAGACGGTTTGGAACAAGTTAGGTGAGAAGGTGGTGGAGGCTAAAACCGTCAGTAATTTCAAAGTGTTATATGACAAAGAGTGCTAGGAAGGCAGGACACCACAAGCGTAACTCTCATCCTGTAACTGTACTTAGGTAATTACACTTACGTAATTACACCATCCCCCATTACTGACACCACCAGACACCATCCCCCACCACTGACCACCAGACTTCTCTGACACCATCCCCCGCCACAAAACTTTTCTTGACACCATCCCTCGTCAGACTTCTCTGACACCACCCCCCACCAAAGACACCAGTCCATACCACCAGGCTTCTTTGACACCACCCCCTACCACTGACACCATCCTCTACCACCAGACTTCTCTGACACCACCCCCCACCAAAGACACCATCCCCTACCACCAGACTTCTCTGACACCACCCTCCACAACTGACACCTTTATTATGAATTCTCCATTTTGACTACATAATATAATAAAGCAGTGTTACAAGAAACTGAAATGGTAAAATGTTATCGAGTTTAGTACAGGTTGTATAGAGGCAGCAGCTGGTCACTCAGGCCAGACTTGGAGGTGTCTCATTCAACTCGCCCGATACTCCCATAGAGGCTCGCTGGCTTCCTAATCCCCCCCTAATACATCCCCCTAACCACTGACACACCCATTTATTATGAATTCTTCATTCTGACTAAGGAATATGGTAGAGTGATGTGTTTCAAGCCACTGAAATGGTAAAATTTCTCTCCTAATTTTGTGAAAAGCATCATGTGAGTTTAGTATCGGGGCAGGCACGTGGTGCAGAGTCAGCAGACGCCAGAAATGGTGGGTGAACGCATCTACTCATACCCTCCTTCCCTGATGCCTTTCCACCCCCCATAATACATCCCCCTCACCACTGACACCGCCATTTATTATGAATTCTTCATTTTGACTATGGAATATGATAGAGCAATGTATTACAAACAACTGAAATGGTAACATTTTCACAGCTAATTTGGCGAAAAGCAGACAGTGAGTGAACTATCAAGGAGGAGCATGGAGGTGCCAGCCATGTGTTGCCAACTATGTAGCTGATAACTGATAACCTGAGCTAACCACTGACCCCACCTGCCACCACTGACAACAACATCCACCACTGTCACCACCTGCCTCCCCTGACAACACCTGACACCACCTGCCTCCCCTGACAACACCTGACACCATCTGCCTCACCTTACACCACCTACCTCCCCTGACACCACCTGCCTTGCCTGACACCACCTGCCTCCCCTGACAACACCTACCTCCCCTGACAACACCTGCCTCCCCTGACAACACCTGACACTATCTGCCTCACCTGACAACACCTGACACCGCCTGCCTCCCCTGACAACACTTGACACCACCTGCCTCACCTGACAACACCTGCCTCCCCCTGACAACACCTGCTTCACCTGACACAACCTGCCTCCCCTGATGACACCTGACACCACCTGCCTCCGCTGACACCACCTGCCTCCCCCTGACAACACCTGACACCACCTGCCTCACCTGACAACACCTGACACCACCTGCCTCACCTGACAACACCAGCCTCACCTGCCTCCCCCTGACAACACCTGACACCACCTGACTCACCTGACACCACCTGCCTCCCCTGACAACACCTGCCTCCCCTGACAACACCTGACACCACCTGCCTCACCTGACAACACCTGCCTCACCTGACAACACCTGCCTCCCCTGACAACACCTGACACCATCTGCTTCACCTGACAACACCTGCCTCCCCTGACAACACCTGCCTCACCTGACAACACCTTACACCACCTGCCTCCCCTGACAACACCTGACACCACCTGTCTCACCTGACAACACCTGACACCACCTGCCTCCCCTGATAACACCTGCCTCACCTGACAACACCTGAAACCACCTGCCTCCCCTGACAACACCTGACACCACCTGTCTCACCTGACACCACCTGCCTCCCCTGATAACACCTGCCTCACCTGACAACACCTGAAACCACCTGCCTCCCCTGACAACACCTGTCTCACCTGACAACACCTGACACCACGTGCCTCCCCTGACAATACCTGACACCATCTGCCTCCCCTGATGACACCTAACACCACCTTTCTCCCCTGACAACACTTGACACCACCTGCCTCACCTGACAACACCTGACACCACCTGCCTCACCTGACAACACCTACCTCCCCTGACAACACCTGACACAACCTGCCTCACCTGACACCACATGCCTCCCCTGACAATACCTGACACCATCTGCCTCCCCTGATGACACCTGACACCACCTTCCTCCCCTGACAACACTTGACACCACCTGCCTCACCTGACACCACCTACCTTCCCTGACAACACCTGACACAACCTGCCTCACCTGACACCACCTGCCTCCCCTGACAACTTCCACCACTGACACCACCAGGTCTTCTCTGACAACTCCTAATGAGAATAACTTCCACCACCTGCTTCCTGACATTAACCCTTCAATTGCGCATCGCATCATATGATGCTTTGCCCGACTTGCAGTAAATTGCGCATCGCATCATATGATGCGCGGGCGTACCGAGCACGATTTGAAAGGCCCGCGGGGTAGAGGGGGTCCCCATACGCTACCCAGGGGCTATAGTAAACAGCCGCCATTTTGAAAAAAATCCAACTCACGGTACCATCGCTTGGGTGGCCTCAGTTACCCGGCAGCCACCATGTCGAGCGCACGGCCGAACGCTTCTCGGGCACGCCCCACGCAATCACTCACCCAAGAGCAAATAACCAGTGAATTATTTTCTGATGGTGAGGAAAGTGACTTTGATGACTGATATTGATAAAGACTACACCCAATTGACCAATGTTGATAGCACGGACAGTGAATATGAGATACAGCCGCCTCCTATGGCGAGGCCTATAACCTCACCCATGCCGCCTCGGCCAGCGTCGACCCCAATATTCCCTCGGCCACACAGTTCCTGTGATTATTTAGAGTCTGAGGATACTTTCGGTGACGAGTCAGAGGAAGGTGACTCATTTTCTGGTTTTAGTGAAGTGGAATCAGAACACAGTGTTACCGAGCCTGGTGCCAGTACCAGTGGTGTTACTGGGCGAGATTTTGTCGCGTCAGCAGTCTCTCGCCCAGCCAAGCGCCACCGCATGGAACAACATGTGGCACCAAGAGCCTCATGTTCACGTGCCTCTACCTCACGTGCACGTGCCTCTACCTCACGTGCACGTGCCTCTACCTCATGTGCACGTGCCTCTACCTCACGTGCAGGTAGCGGCCGTACTGTGCATAGACGGGCTTCAGCTCCTGGTCCACGGGGTGCATCGCTTCCTCGCCGTAGTGCCTCTGCTGCATCCCCTGTTGCATCCCCTGCGTCTCGCAGGACACCAGGTGTACTAGTGTGGAGTGATGGTGCTGGTTTTATTCCCCGAATTCCTGCCTTTGACGATAAAGACGTTGGGATTACAGATCTTTTCCCTGATAATGGTGATGATATGAGTGAATGTGATTATTTTACCGCATACTATGATGAGCCCCTCATGGGATATATTGTACACCAAACGAACCTTCATGCGGCTCATCTCATTAGAAAAGATATATCAGAATTTTCACGCTTGCAACGTTGGAAAGACACCAATATAGGTGAAATGTATGTGTTTCTTGCAATATGTATGTTGATGAAACACTGTGTCAAACACGCTATCACAGATTACTGGAGCAAAGATCTGACTATTCCAACACCTTTCTTCGAGAAATATATGTCCAGAGACAGATTTCAGATACTCTTCAGGTGTGTGCATTTTGCAACTAATGAGGACCGGACTGAGGAGGATAGACTTTGGCGAGTGAGGCACTATATGAATGAGGCGATTGGAAAATTCAGAGATTTTTACGTACCACCACAGAAGCTGGTGATTGACAAATCCCTTATACTATTCAAAGGACGTGTTTCATTCAAACAGTATATTCCCTCAAAACGAAACAGATTTGGCTTGAAATTCTTTGTACTGTGTGACTGTGAAACAAGATACGTGTTACACATGATTCTGTATTCAGCTAGCGATGTAGACATTCCCGGTAACGACGAACATGGATTCTCGGGTAGTGTGGTGAAGTCACTGATGGCACCATGGATGACCATGGGCCACATCCTATATACAGATAATTACTATACAAGTTCATTGCTAGCTAAGTTCTTGATTGAAAATAGAACCGGGTTGGTTGGCACAGTAAAGCCACGAAGAAGGGAAATGCCAGTGTTTGTCGGTGGACTTGCAGTTGGTGAGTGCCAGGTACGGAAATGTGATGACATTCTCTCAGTACGGTGGAAAGACAAGAGAGAAGTGAACCTGCTGACTACCGTTCATGAGGGTACAATGTTGAACAGTGGCAAGGTGCACCGTGTAACGAGAGAACCAGTATATAAGCCAGATTGTGTTCTTGACTACAATATCAACATGCGTTTGATTGATAAGGCTGACATGATGATTGGCACTATCGAGTGTGTGCGGAAAACATTGAAGTGGACGAAAAAAGTGTTTTTCCATCTTGTTGACATGAGCATGTTGAACTGCTATAATTTGTACCTGGTGAAAACTGGACGTAAACCTGTGTTCCGTACATTTGCTTTTACACTTGCAACACAGTTATTAGCAAAATTTGATCAAGAAGTCCCTGGCATACGAAGACCAATCATGAACCCAGTGTTGCAGCATGATGCAACACCCAGGCTCGCTCACATAGATGCCTTTCAGCAACACAGACTACAGAATTTGCCAGCAGGTGGAAAGCGTGCAATAGGCCAACGTGCATGCATAGTATGTAAAACAACAAAACGAAGAGAGCAAAAACGTAAAATGGTGCAAACATGGTGTGAAGGGTGTGGAGTTGCATTGTGTGCTGTCGACTGCTTCAACGACTACCACACACTCCAAGACTTCTAAATGTGCAATAGTAGTGCAAAAACCTGTACATAGTGCATGCTAGTGTGTACATATAAAATAATGAACATTGTGATTACTGTACATAATATAATGCCATAATGGAAAACGTTTGTGTGCGCATGTGTATACTCGATGTGTGCAACATATATTGACAATAACTGTCAAGTGACATTATGTGCAACATAAATAGTGACTAATATTTCAAAGAATACATGCGTAAACACTGTAAATATTGATGCGAAAATAAATTTGTGGCAACTGTGGCTGCTTGAAGACTGCGCGCGACGCCTCCGGGACGCACAGTGCATGAGCGAACATGCAAACTGTGACGTAATCATCCATATTATCGGCTCAATTACTTCGCCGGTAAGTACAATTGATTTTTTTTTATTTTTCCCGTGATCAGGGAACACGACTTAACAGGTTAGGAAGAAAAAATAATTTTTTTTTTTTTTGCGCCTGTGGGTGTCAATCAGTATATAGCCATGCGCCATTTAACCCTTAACCCTTAACATGCTCGGGGTCTAATATCCTGCCATCCGCACAGGCGCATGTCATTTTGAAAAAAAAATAAATTTTTTTTTTTGCTAATCTGTTAAGTTCTGTTCACTGATCACGGGAAAAATAAAAAAAAAATTCTATTGTACTTACTTTTGTTGCAATAGAGCCGAAAAGCTCGGTGATGACGTCACAATCTGCATGTTCGCTCATGCAGTACACGCCCGGGAGGTGTTGCGCGCGGTCGTCAAACAGCCAGAGTTGCCACAAATATATTTTCGCGCTATTTATTTACAATGTCTAAGCGCATTTTATCTAATTTTTTTTCACTAATTGTGTTTCAAATACTGTTTGAACATATTTTGTATCAATAATTGTTGCATATTTGAGTATACACAGGCGCACACAAATGTTTTCAATTACGGCAATATAATATGTCATTACAGTCTATTATATTGTATGTTCTGCTTATATTTGTATATATTTACACACACGCACACGCTATCTGCTTATATGTTTACATATTTACACACTCGCACACGCTATACACACTTTGAAGCACACTTAGAAGATTTCTAGACTGTGGTAGTCATTGAAGCAGTCGACAGCACATAATGGGATACCACACGTTTCACACCATGTTTGCACAAGCTTCCGTTTCTTGTCTCTACGTGTCGTTGTTTTACACACCAAGCAATCACGTTGGGCTATTGCACGCTTCACACCAGGTGGCAAATACTTAAGTTTGTGTGCTAGGAAGCCTTCAGTGTGAGCGAGGCGTGGAGTACCAGCATGCTGCAACAGTGGGTTTATGATGGGCCGCTGGATACCTGGGACATCTTTTGCAAACTTTCCTAATAACTGTATTGCAGCATCAAATACAAAGTCACGGAAAGTGGGCTTACGTCCAGTTCTCACAAGGTACATGTTGAAACAGTTCAGCATGCTCATGTCCACAAGATGGAAGAACACTTTTTTCGTCCATTTACATGTCTTCCGCACACACTCTGCAGTGCCAATCATCATGTCTGATTTATCAATCAACCGCATGTTGATATTATAGTCTAAAACACAGTCTGGCTTATATAGTGGTGCGTTTGTTTTATGGCTCACTTTCCCACTGTTCACCATTGTTCCATCATGAATTGTTGTCAACAAGTTCACCTCTCTTTTGTCTTTCCACCGAACTGACAGAATGTTATCACTTTTCCTTCTCTGACACTCACCAACTGCAATGTTGTTGTCAAACACAGGCATTTCCCTTCGTTGTGGCTTTACTGTACCAACCAATCCGGTTCTATTTTCTAGCAAGAACCGAGCTAGCAAGGGACTTGTATAGTAATTATCTGTGTATAAAATGTGTCCCTTGTTCATCCACGGAGCCATGATGGTCTTCACTACACTCCCCGAGAATCCATGTTCGTCGTTACCGGGAATGTCTACATCACTAGCCGAGTACAGAATCATGTGTAACACGTATCCTGTCTCACAATCACAAAGAACAAAAAATTTCAGGCCAAATCGGTTTCGTTTTGAGGGAATGTACTGTTTGAATGGAACACGTCCCTTGAAAAGTATGAGAGATTCATCAACCACCAGCTTCTGTGCTGGTACGTAAAAATCTCTGAATTTTCCAATAACATCGTTCATGTAGTGCCTCACTCGCCACAGTCTATCATCAGGTGTTCGGTCCTGAACACTTCCAAAATGTAGACACCTGAGGAGTATCTGAAACCTGTCTCGTGACATATATTTCCCGAATAAAGGTGTTGGTATTGTCTTGTCCTTGCTCCAATAGTCATTTATTGCATGTTTGTGACAGTGCTTCATCAACAAACAGAGTGCCAAAAACACAAACATTTCCGCCACTGTGGTATTTTTCCAACGCTGCAGTCGTGAAAATTCTGTGATTTCCCTCTCAATCAGGTAAGCAGCATGCAGGTTCGTTTGGTGTACAATGTATTCCATGAGTGGTTCATCATAGAATGCTGTAAAATATTCCATCTCAGCCATGTCCTCACCTTGATTAGGGAAAAGGTTTGTAATCCCTACATCTTTATCGTCAAAGTGAGGAATATTAGGAATAAAATTGTCACCATCACTCCACTCAAGTACACCAGGCGTCCTGCGAGATGCAGAGGAAAGACGGCAAGGAAGCGATGCATACCGGCGACCAGGAGCTGAATACCGTCTGCGAGAAGCACGGCGGCTACGTGCACGTGAGGTGGGTGCACGTGAGGTGGGTGCACGTGAGGTGGGTGCACGTGAGGTGGATGCACGTGAGGTGGATGCACGTGAACACGAGGGTCTTGGTCCCTCATGTGGTGCCATGCGGTGGCGCTTAGCCGGGCGAGATGCTGCTGACGCGACAATTTCTCGCCCAGTTACACCACTGGTACCAACCACAGGCTCAATAAAACTTTGATCTGAGTCACTAAACCCAGAAAAGAAGTCACCTCCCTCTGACTCGTCACCCTCAAACAGAAAATATCCACAGGAACTGTGAGGTCGTGGTAGAATTGGGGTAGAAATTGGGCGAGGAGGCATGGGTGAGCGTATAGGCCTCGCCATGGCATGGCGGTCATTCTCACTTTCACTGCTGCTGCTACTATCACCCGACAACTGTGTATAATCCTCATCGTTGTCTGAATCGTCAAACACACTTTCTTCACCTTCAGAGAATAATTCGTGGGCTATTTGCTCTGGGGTGAGGGACTGAGTGGTGCGTGCCCGTGAGGCGTTTGACCGTGCGCTTGCCATTGTGACTCTCGCTAAACTGAGGCCTCCCATGCCTTCGGATCGTGAGCGGGAATTTTTTTCAAAATGGCCGCTGTTTACTAGAGCCCCTGGGCAGCGTATGGGACCCCCAGCTACACCGCGGGCCATTCAAATCGTGCGCGGTACCCATAAACTTCATATGAAGTGAAGCGCAGTTGACTGGTAAAACGATTTACACTTCATATGAAGTGATGCGCACTTTAAGGGTTAAATGGCGCATAGCTATATACCATTTGACACCCACAGGCGCATACCAAAAAAAAAAAAAAAAAATTATTTTTTCTTCCTAACCTGTTAATTTGTGTTCACTGATCATGGGAAAAATAATAAAAAAATTGTAAGTGGCATATATTGCCCACTATAGGGCGGGGAAGTCTGGCAAAAATCAGGCGCTGACTGAGCGTGCGTCCCAGGCGGTCTGTTGATCGCCAGCTGTCAGGCCAGAGTTTTCACAAAGAGATAATTACCTAATTATTTCAATGTCTCTGATTGATTTTTCGTAGTTTTTTGCTGTAATATTATTCAATAGTGTGTAGTGTGATATATTTATATAATAAAATGAGTGAATCATCGCTGTACTCAAAAATATGGTGTGCATATTGTTGATTCAATTATGTTCATCAAACAGTGAACAAATACTTTGTCGGTTATTACACTATATACACAGGTTATATGTAAGTATCTGCATGTTTTGTTCACCATGACGAACCACTAAGTTGGTATGCTGAGTGGCAGTGGCAGTGGCAGGCAGTGACTGGCTGCCACTGGCTGCCACTCCCTCCCTCACCTCACCTGACTTGCCACCATTCTCCACCCACCATACTGTTTTTGCTTTTATATACAGACGTTATATATAAGTATTTACATGTTTTGTTCACCATAACTGTACATCTAAGCTTGTATGGTGAGTAAAGGCATAAAGACGTAGCTACTCACACAGTCAGCTGGTGGCGGCCGCCCTCAAGGCCAGACGCACTAATATTTCTCCTACAACAATACTGTTTGGGGTGTTATTACGCTATATACACACACATATAAATATCTACCTGTTTTATTCACCATACTTGTACAAGTAAACTAGTATGGTGCCCAAAGACCATCGTGGTCATCAGTAAACAACATGATAAGTCCTGCAGACGACGCTCCACCCTCACCAAAATGGCGGCTCCCAACCTCCTACTCTCGCTGTTATCTCACACTATGCACACGTTATATATAAGTATCTACATTTGTGTTCACCATAGCGAACCACTACGCTGGTATGGTGAGTGCAGTCAATAAAAGGTGGCCACACACACTCAAAAGACAACGCCACCATCCTCCCTCCCACAGCATTACTCCTCCCTCCATGGTGCACAGCGCCAAATATCACCACAATCCTGCTATTATCAGAACCCTGGTCAGTTTTATCACAGTCAGGGGTCTTCTGTAATAATATCATCGCTACATAATAGCATGAACAAGTATATTATGGCATTTTTAGACAATGCTGTGGTCACAAGCTGAACAGCAGTGCTGTTAGCTCATGCTGTGTGCGTCAGGCTTGGTTGCTCACTCAATACTGAGGCCAATAACACCCGGGAGTTTGGCCCACGATTATTTTTTAAAATGGCGTCTGTTTACAAGAGCCCTGATGAAGGTGTGGTGAACCCCCGTGTATCCGCGGGCCGTTTAAATCTTGCGTAGTACTCCAAAGCATCACATGATGCGATGCGCAATTTACTGCAAGTCGGTCAAAGCATCATATGATGCGATGCGCAATTGAAGGGTTAAGGGTTAAACCCCCAACTACTGACACCACTTGCCCCCAGACTCCCTCACCACTGATGCAATCTGCCTCCCCTGACACCATTTTATCATCCTTCAACCATTTCTCACTGGAAACAATGGGTAAGCAAAATATAATACCATACAACTGTTTACACTTTGGTGAATCATAGTTGATGACAGTGGCTGTCATCAACTATGACAGTTCGGTCTTGGTGATCACTTGGACGAACAATCCTCACTTAATCGAACATTTCTATGTTCCACTGAACAATTAGTACCGAATTAAATTTGTTCGGATCATCCGCGAATTCGATAGAGTGGGGGTTCGTTAGAGTGAAGATGCACTGTATTAGCTAACATCAGTCCAATAGTTCCAGGGAGCCAAGGGGCTCCCCCACAGAAAAGGCCAGTTTGCCAGCCAGGAAGACTCTGGAACCTCATAACGCACCTAATACGGGGAAGAAGACCCAAAAAAGATTCAAAAGAGGCAGGATTCATTACCGAGGCGTAAACCGGGTCTCACAGGAGGTAAGTACCAAGGGCCTCCCGAACCTCTCCATAGGAAATCCAAGAAGGCAACCTCCGGAAAGACGAATCCAAGGAACCCAAAGTCATCTGGAAACATACCCAGGGGGTGAGCCGCACCTAACTCAAACTCATACAGGGAAGGGGAGGGAGTACAAGAACCCCCTTACCCAGAAGGCACAAGACCCAAGCAGAGTCAGAAGGAGTTCAATCACTCCAAGCAGACTCCACTCGGTGGGAAAAATGGGCTCAACTAGCTCCGTGCCTAAATCGGAAGGGGCAAACCCCAAAGCCACCCGAGTCACATCTCAAGCTAAACCCTGCCCTGACTCTAAAACCCTCAGATGTTTGGGAGCCAGTAGCAAGAGAGGGTGGGGGTTGGAGGAGCATAGCAAACCATGCCCACCTGAGAGGAAAGCGGAGGCGTGGACGGAACCAAGGTCGGGACGACCAATGCCCCCAAATCCTGGTCTCTAAAACCCAAACGAGGCAGCTCTGGGGCCTCAAACCGGGCAACCAGCTGAGCGCATTGCAAGCAGAAGAGAGCTTGCAACCCCGCTGCCTGGAACCTTTCATCCTCAGATGAGGAATGCGTAAAGTGAAGCACAAGCGGAGAACACGTCCCACAAGACTTCAGGTCGGAGGTGTTACCAACCCAACAGGCAGCATGGCAGAGGCAGAAAAAAACTTTCACTTCAAGGCCGGGGTGACGAAGAACTGTCAACATCGCACAAGGTGAGAGTGGACTTGGACGGATCCATGTTACTAACCGAGCCTACGAGGATTTTCCTGGGCCTACAGGGAACATTAACCCTGCGGGAAGCCCAGGCACTATGGCCCGCTAAGCCAGTAGACCACCTGCTTGGAAGCAGGCAAACCGACTACCAGTAGCAAGGGTGAAACCTCGGGGTGATGGAGAAGGAGAGCCAAACACAACCAAGGAAGGCCTAATAAGCTGTTAAGCAAACCTCCTCCATGAAAACAGGACAAGCAGCCTTAATGAACAAGTGACAAGCCCCAAAACAACACCCCCAAGCAAACTGGCAGTTGGAGAGAAACATCAGTCGTCTCATAGATGTAAGCAGACTGCGCAAGCCACAGCACGCCTTCTCCGAGCCAATAACACTCCCCTATCCGGGGTAAGACAGAAAACCCAAGACCCCCGACGTACCCCAAGGGCGAAGACAATGTCAAACGACATAGCCCCCAAAGGGAGAGTGAATCCCAAGGAAGGCAACCCTGGCATGCAAGGGTAGTACTTGCAGAGCACCCTGGGAAGGGTATCCAGGGAGCATGCAGCTCAAAATATAAAGACAACAACACCATACACACACACACAGGAGTTCAGGGATGGCAAGTCCTACCTTACAGGGTTAATTGAATTCTACGACCAGGCACTCCCTCCAACCAGGGAGCCAGTCAGCCGAGCGGACAGCACGCTGGACTTGTGATCCTGTGGTCCGGGGTTCAATCCCGGGCGCCGGCGAGAAACAATGGGCAGAGTTTCTTTCACTCTATGCCCCTGTTACCTAGCAGTAAAATAGTACCTGGGTGTTAGTCAGCTGTCACAGGCTGCTTCCAGGGGGTGGAGGCCTGGTCGAGTACTGGGCCGCACGGACACTAAAGCCCCGAAATCATCTCAAGATAACCTCAAGAGAAGAAGGCAACAAAAATCAGGCAAGAAAGAGAGGTGTGGGCAGACTGCATATTTTTGGATTGCTAGAAAGCTTTCGATACAGTACCACACAAGAGGCTAGAGAAAAATCTGGAGATGCAGACTGGAGTGAAAGGGAAGGTACTCCATTGGATAAGGGAGTACCTAAGCAACAGAAGACAACGAGTCACTGTGAAGAGTGAGGTCTCAAGTTGGCAAGATGTCACAAGTGGAGTCCCGCAGGGGTCAGTTCTTGGACCTCTATTGATTCTGATATATGTAAATGATCTCCCAGAGGGTATAGACTCTTTTCTCTCAATGTTTGCTGATGATGCAAAAATTATGAGGATTGAAACAGGAGGATAGTAGGAGGCTACAAGATGACCTAGACAGACTGAATGAATGGTCCAACAAATGGCTACTAAAGTTCAACCCGAGTAAATGCAAAGAAATAAAACTAGGCGGTGGAAACGGGAGGCCAGACAAAGGATACAGAATAAGGGATGAAGTACTTCATGAAACGGACAGAGAGAAAGATCTAGGGGTTGATATCACACCAAACCTGTCTCCTGAAGCCCACATAAAAAGAATTATGTCTGCAGCACATGCGAGGCTATCTTGAGGTTATCTTCAGATGATTTCGGGGCTTAGTGTCCCTGCGGCCCGGTCTTCGACCAGGCCACCACCCCCCAGGAAGCAGCCCAGGCTGGCTGATATCAGAACAGTATTCAGGAATCTGTGTAAGGAATCATTCAGAATCATGTACACCACATATGTTAGACCAATCCTGGAGTATGTGACCCCAGCATGGTGCCTGTACCTTGTCAAGCACAAGACGAAGCTGGAAAAAGTTCAGAGGTATGCCTCTAGACTAGTCCCAGAACTAAAAGGTATGAGTTACGAGGAAAGGCTGTGAGAAATGCACCTTACGACACTGGAAGACAGAAGAGTAAGGGGAGACATGATCACTATCTACAAAATCCTCAGGGGGTATTGACAAGGTAGACAAGGATAAACTATTCAACACTGGTGGTATGCGAACAAGGGAACACAGGTTGAAACTGAGTACCCAAATGAGCCACAGGGACATTAGAAACAACTTTTTCAATGTCAGAGTAGTTAACAGGTGGAATGCATTAGGCAGTGATGTGATGTGAAGTGGACTCCATACACAGTTTTAAATGTAGATATGATAGAGCCCAGTAGACTTAGGAATCTGTACACTGGTCGATTGACAATTGAGAGGCAGGACCAAATAGCCAAAGCTCAACCCCCACAAGCACAAATAGGTGAGAACAAATAGGTGAGTACACAGCTGGCACAGCCACAAAGGGCAAAATCCAGACAGGAAAGTGAGGCCAGAGGTGACTTCAGACCACCAAGCACATCAGACGAGAGTTGGAGAGGTAGGCGATGGAGCTGCCCGAGCCAGCTCCTCTGATGTTTTTACAGTGTTCTCTGATTGTGCCTATGGCGCCTGACAGCTGGATGGACAGCACTTCGGATTCGTAGTCCTGAGGTTCCGGATTTGATCCTCGGTGGAAGCGGAGACAAATGGGCAAAATGTTTCTTTCACCTTGATGCCCCTGTTACCTAGCAGTAAAGAGGTACCTGGGAGTTTGACAGCTGCTACGGGCTGCTTCCTGGGGGGTGTGTAACAAAAAGGAGGCCTGGTCGAGGACCGAGCCGCGGGGACGCTAAGCCCTGAAATCATCTCAAGATAACCTCAACATAACCTCAAGAAGAAGATGGCACCCTTTCTCTTCACTGGTTCTATTCTTCATTTCTTCTATATTGTTCACTATAGTATGTTGTTATTTTACTGTGTAGATTTGGGACCTGGCCCTCCAGTATGTTCCATGTGTATATTAGTTGATATCTCTCTCTCGTCTTCTTTCTAGGGAGTACATTTGGAGAGCTTTGAGACGATCCCAATAATTTAGGTGCTTTATCGCGTCTATGTATGCAGTATATGTTCTCTGTATTCCCTCTATTTCAGCAACCTAACCCGCTCTGAAGGGGAAAGCGAGTATCAAGCAGTACTTAAGACGGGACAGCACAAGTGATTTGAATAGAATACCCATTCTGATGGGATCCCTGGATTTGAAAGTTCTCATATTAAACTCAATGAACATATATATTATAAAGATAATAAATTTGCTACTGTACTTCATAAAAACAAGGAATAAATCTTACAACAAAGACTTCAGCTATAATATGGTGACATTATGATTCTTGACCTGCTTCATCTTCTCCACACTTTTGGTAGTAATGTCTTGCAAACGTCTCACCAACAAGAAGTGGAAACACAAATGATGCTTCACCATATACCTGAAATTAATATATTCACATTTATCATTAAAACAAATAAATAATCTGTTAAAAAGAAATGTACATCTGTGGAAATTTATACACTTACTTTTTTCCTCATTTTGATTCGAAGTCTCAATCTCAATTTGTAATGCCATTTTTACTGTCTAGCAATCACTAGGTTCTAAATTTAATGCAGTACCTATTAAAATCTTCATCTTTTGTATATATTTCCCTTTTCCTTTTTCCCCCACCCCTTCCTATACACCCCCTTCATGGATTGCAACTCATTTCTTTCATTTAATGAGACAGGGAGACAGAAACTTGAATGTAATGAAATGCCTTTTTCTAGTCACAATAAGAAGCTCTTCTGTGCATTTGCTGTGGTAGTAGAGCTAACCACAACACTACCGTGCCTCCAGACTTGAGAAGGCTTACTTAACACCGGGACTAGAATCAGGTGTGCCCACGGAGGCAAGAGGTATATGCAGATCTAAAGATGAACTTCATAAAATAAAATAGCTCATCTTCCTGTTTTGATAGTATTTATATGAAGGATGAGGACCATAGTACACATACCGACGTACAACGCAATTAGAAAGTGGAAATCGGTATTAATGAATATGGACAAGCCGGAAAAAAAAGATTTTCTACTTATGATGCAAGAATAAAATAAACGAACTTAACATGCCCTTCCTAGGCCTTCTACACGCTATCTTAGGCCTAATATAGTATTGTACATGTGTGTAATTACCTAAGTGTAATTACCTAAGTGTAGTTACAGGATGAGAGCTACGCTCGTGGTGTCCTGTCTTCCCAGCACTCTTTGTCATATAACGCTTTGAAACTACTGACGGTCTTGGACTCCACCACCTTCTCACTTAACTTGTTCCAACCGTCTACCACTCTATTTGCGAAGGTGAATTTTCTTATATTTCTTCGGCATCTGTGTTTAGCTAGTTTATATCTATGACCTCTTGTTCTTGAAGTGCCAGTTCTCAGGAAATCTTCCCTGTCGATTTTATCAATTCCTGTTACTATTTTGTATGTAGTGATCATATCACCTCTTTTTCTTCTGTCTTCTAGTTTTGGCATGTTTAATGCTTCCAACCTCTCCTCGTAGCTCTTGCCCTTCAGTTCTGGGAGCCACTTCGTAGCATGTCTTTGCACCTTTTCCAGTTTGTTGATGTGCTTCTTAAGATATGGGCACCACACAACAACTGCATATTCTAGCTTTGGCCTAACAAAAGTCATGAGCAATTTCTTTAGTATATCGCCATCCATGTATTTAAATGCAATTCTGAAGTTAGAAAGCATCGCATAGGCTCCTTGCACAATATTCTTTATGTGGTCCTCAGGTGATAGTTTTCTATCTAGAACCACCCCTAGATCTCTTTCTTTATCAGAATTCTTTAAAGATTTCTCACATAATATATAGGTTGTATGGGGTCTATGTTGTCTTATTCCACATTCCATAACATGACATTTATTAACATTAAATTCCATTTGCCAGGTGGTGCTCCATATACTTATTTTGTCCAGGTCTTCTTGAAGGGCATGACAATCATCTAAATTTCTTATCCTTCCTATTATCTTAGCATCATCAGCAAACATGTTCATATAATTCTGTATACCAACTGGTAGATCATTTATGTAGACAATAAACATCACTGGTGCAAGAACTGAACCCTGTGGTACTCCACTTGTGACATTTCTCCATTCCGATACATTGCCTCTGATTACTGCCCTCATTTTTCTATCAGTCAGAAAATTTTTCATCCATGATAGAAGCTTACCAGTCACCCCTCCAATATTTCCCAGTTTCCAGAACAACCTCTTATGTGGAACTCTGTCGAAAGCCTTTTTTAGGTCCAGATAGATGCAGTCGACCCAACCATCTCTTTCCTGTAATATCTCTGTGGCTCGATCATAGAAACTGAGTAAATTCGATACACAGGATCTTCCAGATCGAAAACCATACTGTCTGTCTGATATTATATCATTTCTCTCCAGGTGTTCTACCCATTTAGTTTTGATTAGCTTTTCCAATACTTTCACTATTACACTTGTCAATGATACAGGTCTATAATTGAGGGGGTCTTCCCTGCTGCCACTTTTGTAGATTGGAACTATGTTAGCCTGTTTCCACACGTCTGCTACGATTCCTGTACACAGGGATGCCTGAAAGATCAGGTGAAGTGGAATGCTGAGCTCAGATGCACATTCTCTCAGAACCCATGGTGAAACGCCATCTGGGCCAGCTGCTTTGTTCTTCCCGAGCTCCTTTAGCATATTTTCCACTTCATCTCTAGACACCTCTATGTGCTCTATGTTGTTCTCTGGAATTCTTATTGTGTCTGGTTCTCTGAAGATTTCATTTTGTACAAACACACTTTGGAACTTTTCATTTAATGTTTCACACATTTCCTTTTCATTTTCTGTGAATCTGTTTCCCATTTTCAACCTCTGGATATTATCCTTTACCTGCAGTTTGTTGTTTATGAATTTGTAGAATAGGCCCGGTTCTGTTTTACATTTATCTGCTATCCCTTTTTCAAAATTTCTTTCTGCCTCTCTCCTTACTGCTGTATAGTTGTTTCTCGCATCTTTGTATCGCTGGTATGTTTGGGGGTTTGGCCTCTTCCTATACTGGTTCCATTTTTGTGTCTTTTGGTCTCTTGCCCTCTCACAATTTCTGTCGAACCAATCCTGTTTTCTGGCCCTGCATCTCTGTTTTGGTATGAATGTTTGTGTGCCTTCCTCGTATAGTTTTAAAAATTTGTCATACATTTCATTTACTTCCCTGCCTAGCAACAATTCTGTCCAATTACACTCATTAAAAAAATTTCGAAGTTCCCCATAGTTGCCTCTCCTTAAATCGAGTTTATCAACTGTTTCAATGTCCCCATTTTCTTCTAGATGATATCTTAAAGCATATTTAATGTCTAACAGGACGTGATCACTCTTTCCCAAGGGAGGAAGGTACTGGATGTCAAAAATCTCTTCTTCTTTCCTGGTGAATACTAGATCCAGTACTGACGGTACATCTCCTTCCCTCATTCTTGTGGCCTGCTTTATGTGTTGATACAAGAATGTCTCCAGAATGAGGTTCACAAATCTGCATGTCCAATAGTCCTCCGTTCTTGCTTCATAGGCCTCCCAGTCTATTGCTCTAAAGTTGAAGTCCCCCAGTATCAACAGTCGTGATTTATCTTTATCTGCTTGTACAATAATATCTCTCATAACCATTATGAGGCCCTCTCGTTTGTCATCCAGTTCTTTCTTTGTCCATGTGTTGCTTGCTGGTGGGCTGTAGGCATTTACAATTATCAGCTTATCATCCTGATTCCAGATCTGCAATGCCATTATGTCAATATCTCGAGGGTTTTCAAATATTAACTCTTTTACCTTCAGGTGTTTTTTCACCAGTACAGCCACTCCTCCTCCATTCCTAGTTTTCCTGTCACGTCTCCAAACTGAGTAGCCTCTTGGGAATATGACTTCATTTATTATATTTCCGTCAAGTTTCGTCTATGATAATGCAACAATATCTGGGACCCTAAGCTGGATTATATCTTGCAACTCCAAAGTTTTTGACCTCACTCCATCTATGTTGGTATATACAATTTTCAGGAACATGTTCCCTTTTCCTTTGCTCTTTACTCCCCCTTCCACTACTGATCTTGTTGCTTTGTTTTTATGTACCATTTCACAAGCTTTCCAGTCCCTGTCACTTTGTAAAAAAAAGAATTTCTGTCTTCTTCATTTCTATCCCCATTTAGACGTTTTGCCTCAATTAGGTTCATTTTCAGCTTTTCTCTGTCTTCCTTGGAGAGGTCTTGTCTTATTGACCAAAATTTGCCAACCTCATCACTCTGCAGTTTCCTGGCATTTCTTAGCACTTCCATCATGTTTTTCACTCCATTAAACGTCACCCTTAACCCTTAAAGTGCGCATCACTTCATATGAAGTGTAAATCGTTTTACCAGTCAACTGCGCTTCACTTCATATGAAGTGTATGGGTACCGCGCACGATTTGAATGGCCCGCGGTGTAGCTGGGGGTCCCATACGCTGCCCAGGGGCTCTAGTAAACAGCGGCCATTTTGAAAAAAAATCCAGCTCACGCTCCGATGGCATGGGAGGCCTCAGTTTAGCGAGAGTCACCATGGCGAGCGCACGGTCAAACGCCTCACGAGCACGCATCACTCAGTCCCTCACCCCAGAGCAAATAGCCCACGAATTATTCTCTGAAGGTGAAGAAAGTGTGTTTGACGATTCAGACAACGATGAGGATTATACACAGTTGTCGGGAGATAGTAGCAGCAGCAGTGAAAGTGAGAATGACCGCCATGCCATGGCGAGGCCTATACGCTCTCCCATGCCTCCTCGCCCATTTTCTACCCCAATTCTACCACGACCTCACAGTTCCTGTGGATATTTTCTGTTTGAGGGTGACGAGTCAGAGGGAGGTGACTCCTTTTCTGGGTTTAGTGACTCAGATCAAAGTTTTATTGAGCCTGTGGCTGGTACCAGTGGTGTAACTGGGCGAGAAATTGTCGCGTCAGCAGCATCTCGCCCAGCCAAGCGCCACCGCATGGCACCACATGAGGCACCAAGACCCTCGTGTTCACGTGCACCCACCTCACGTGCACGTAGCCGCCGTGCTTCTCGCAGACGGTATTCAGCTCCTGGTCGCCGGTATGCATCGCTTCCTCGCTGTCTTTCCTCTGCATCTCGCAGGACGCCTGGTGTACTTGAGTGGAGTGATGGTGACGATTTTATTCCTAATATTCCTCACTTTGACGATAAAGATGTAGGGATTACAAACCTTTTCCCTAATCAAGGTGAGGACATGGCTGAGATGGAATATTTTACAGCATTCTATGATGAACCACTCATGGAATACATTGTACACCAAACGAACCTGCATGCTGCTTACCTGATTGAGAGGGAAATCACAGAATTTTCACGACTGCAGCGTTGGAAAAATACCACAGTGGCGGAAATGTATGTGTTTTTGGCACTCTGTTTGTTGATGAAGCACTGTCACAAACATGCAATAAATGACTATTGGAGCAAGGACAAGACAATACCAACACCTTTATTCGGGAAATATATGTCACGAGACAGGTTTCAGATACTCCTCAGGTGTCTACATTTTGGAAGTGTTCAGGACCGAACACCTGATGATAGACTGTGGCGAGTGAGGCACTACATGAACGATGTTATTGGAAAATTCAGAGATTTTTACGTACCAGCACAGAAGCTGGTGGTTGATGAATCTCTCATACTTTTCAAGGGACGTGTTCCATTCAAACAGTACATTCCCTCAAAACGAAACCGATTTGGCCTGAAATTTTTTGTTCTTTGTGATTGTGAGACAGGATACGTGTTACACATGATTCTGTACTCGGCTAGTGATGTAGACATTCCCGGTAACGACGAACATGGATTCTCGGGGAGTGTAGTGAAGGCCATCATGGCTCCGTGGATGAACAAGGGACACATTTTATACACAGATAATTACTATACAAGTCCCTTGCTAGCTCGGTTCTTGCTAGAAAATAGAACCGGATTGGTTGGTACAGTAAAGCCACAACGAAGGGAAATGCCTGTGTTTGACAACGACATTGCAGTTGGTGAGTGTCAGAGAAGGAAAAGTGATAACATTCTGTCAGTTCGGTGAAAGACAAAAGAGAGGTGAACTTGTTGACAACAATTCATGATGGAACAATGGTGAACAGTGGGAAAGTGAGCCATAAAACAAACGCACCACTATATAAGCCAGACTGTGTTTTAGACTATAATATCAACATGCGGTTGATTGATAAATCAGACATGATGATTGGCACTGCAGAGTGTGTGCGGAAGACATGTAGGTGGACGAAAAAAGTGTTCTTCCATCTTGTGGACATGAGCATGCTGAACTGTTTCAACATGTACCTTGTGAGAACTGGACGTAAGCCCACTTTCCGTGACTTTGTATTTGATGCTGCAATACAGTTATTAGGAAAGTTTGCAAAAGATGTCCCAGGTATTCAGCGGCCCATCATAAACCCACTGTTGCAGCATGCTGGTACTCCACGCCTCGCTCACACTGAAGGCTTCCTAGCACACAAACTTAAGTATTTGCCACCTGGTGTGAAGCGTGCAATAGCCCAACGTGATTGCTTGGTGTGTAAAACAACGACACGTAGAGACAAGAAACGGAAGCTTGTGCAAACATGGTGTGAAACGTGTGGTATCCCATTATGTGCTGTCGACTGCTTCAATGACTACCACAGTCTAGAAATCTTCTAAGTGTGCTTCAAAGTGTGTATAGCGTGTGCGAGTGTGTAAATATGTAAACATATAAGCAGAACATATAATATAATAGACTGTAATGACATATTATATTGCCGTAATTGAAAACATTTGTGTGCGCCTGTGTATACTCAAATATGCAACAATTATTGATACAAAATATGTTCAAACAGTATTTGAAACACAATTAGTGAAAAAAAATTAGATAAAATGCGCTTAGACATTGTAAATAAATAGCGCGAAAATATATTTGTGGCAACTCTGGCTGTTTGAGGACCGCGCGCAACATCTCCCGGGCGTGTACTGCATGAGCGACCATGCAGATTGTGACGTCATCGCAGAGCTTCTCGGCTCTATTGCAACAAAAGTAAGTACAATAGAATTTTTTTTTTATTTTTCCCGTGATCAGTGAACAGAACTTAACAGATTAGCAAAAAAAAAAAATTTTTTTTTTTTTCAAAATGACATGCGTCTGTGTGGATAGCAGGATATTAACCCTTAACATGCTCGGGGTCTAATATCCTGCTATCCACACAGGCGCATGTCATTTTGAAAAAAAAAAAATTTTTTTTTTTGCTAATCTGTTAAGTTCTGTTCACTGATCACGGGAAAAATAAAAAAAAAATTCTATTGTACTTACTTTTGTTGCAATAGAGCCGAGAAGCTCTGCGATGACGTCACAATCTGCATGGTCGCTCATGCAGTACACGCCCGGGAGATGTTGCGCGCGGTCCTCAAACAGCCAGAGTTGCCACAAATATATTTTCGCGCTATTTATTTACAATGTCTAAGCGCATTTTATCTAATTTTTTTTCACTAATTGTGTTTCAAATACTGTTTGAACATATTTTGTATCAATAATTGTTGCATATTTGAGTATACACAGGCGCACACAAATGTTTTCAATTACGGCAATATAATATGTCATTACAGTCTATTATATTATATGTTCGGCTTATATGTTTACATATTTACACACTCGCACACGCTATACACACTTTGAAGCACACTTAGAAGATTTCTAGACTGTGGTAGTCATTGAAGCAGTCGACAGCACATAATGGGATACCACACGTTTCACACCATGTTTGCACAAGCTTCCGTTTCTTGTCTCTACGTGTCGTTGTTTTACACACCAAGCAATCACGTTGGGCTATTGCACGCTTCACACCAGGTGGCAAATACTTAAGTTTGTGTGCTAGGAAGCCTTCAGTGTGAGCGAGGCGTGGAGTACCAGCATGCTGCAACAGTGGGTTTATGACACGTATCCTGTCTCACAATCACAAAGAACAAAAAATTTCAGGCCAAATCGGTTTCGTTTTGAGGGAATGTACTGTCTGAATGGAACACGTCCCTTGAAAAGTATGAGAGATTCATCAACCACCAGCTTCTGTGCTGGTACGTAAAAATCTCTGAATTTTCCAATAACATCGTTCATGTAGTGCCTCACTCGCCACAGTCTATCATCAGGTGTTCGGTCCTGAACACTTCCAAAATGTAGACACCTGAGGAGTATCTGAAACCTGTCTCGTGACATATATTTCCCGAATAAAGGTGTTGGTATTGTCTTGTCCTTGCTCCAATAGTCATTTATTGCATGTTTGTGACAGTGCTTCATCAACAAACAGAGTGCCAAAAACACATACATTTCCGCCACTGTGGTATTTTTCCAACGCTGCAGTCGTGAAAATTCTGTGATTTCCCTCTCAATCAGGTAAGCAGCATGCAGGTTCGTTTGGTGTACAATGTATTCCATGAGTGGTTCATCATAGAATGCTGTAAAATATTCCATCTCAGCCATGTCCTCACCTTGATTAGGGAAAAGGTTTGTAATCCCTACATCTTTATCGTCAAAGTGAGGAATATTAGGAATAAAATCGTCACCATCACTCCACTCAAGTACACCAGGCGTCCTGCGAGATGCAGAGGAAAGACGGCGAGGAAGCGATGCATACCGGCGACCAGGAGCTGAATACCGTCTGCGAGAAGCACGGCGGCTACGTGCACGTGAGGTGGGTGCACGTGAGGTGGGTGCATTTGGTGCCATGCGGTGGCGCTTGGCTGGGCGAGATGCTGCTGACGCGACAATTTCTCGCCCAGTTACACCACTGGTACCAGCCACAGGCTCAATAAAACTTTGATCTGAGTCACTAAACCCAGAAAAGGAGTCACCTCCCTCTAACTCGTCACCCTCAAACAGAAAATATCCACAGGAACTGTGAGGTCGTGGTAGAATTGGAGTAGAAAATGGGCGAGGAGGCATGGGAGAGCGTATAGGCCTCGCCATGGCATGGCGGTCATTTTCACTTTCACTGCTGCTGCTACTATCTCCCGACAACTGTGTATAATCCTCATCGTTGTCTGAATCGTCAAACACACTTTCTTCACCTTCAGAGAATAATTCGTGGGCTATTTGCTCTGGGGTGAGGGACTGAGTGATGCGTGCTCGTGAGGCGTTTGACCGTGCGCTCGCCATGGTGACTCTCGCTAAACTGAGGCCTCCCATGCCATCGGAGCGTGAGCTGGATTTTTTTTCAAAATGGCCGCTGTTTACTAGAGCCCCTGGGCAGCGTATGGGACCCCCAGCTACACCGCGGGCCATTCAAATCGTGCGCGGTACCCATACACTTCATATGAAGTGAAGCGCAGTTGACTGGTAAAACGATTTACACTTCATATGAAGTGATGCGCACTTTAAGGGTTAGACCCCGAGCATGTTAAGGGTTAAGGGGCGGTTCTTTTCTTTCTCATTTTCCTATTCTTCTAAAATCACTGACATTTTCCTTTGAGCCTTCTCCTAAACCTACTATTTTCTCTATGATTTTCATCTCTTCTGCCGCTCGGTCCACCCTAGATGAAATTTCCTTCTCTAAACATCCAAAAATGATTATGGACTTAGTTCTATCTGCAGTGTTTTGTACCAGTTTACTGTTGGTAACCAGTTCTTTCCTAATTGCTTGCCTAATTTCTCCTTCTTGTTGGTCATTTCTGGTTTTGACTTCCGAACACACTTCTTTGATAGTCTCTTTCTCTTTTACAACTTCAGCATATGTCGCTTTTATTTCTTCTTTATACTTTTCTAGTTCTTTATTCACCTCCTCTATGTGAGTTGTCAGTGAAGTTTCCAGTTGGAGATCCTTACCTAACTCTATGTTAGCTCTTAGGCTTGCTTGGAGTTGTTCACCATATGAGTCTATTTTCTTGTTTATTTCTTCAAAGTCACCACACTTCACTTTCCACGCCTCATTTTCTTTCACTAGTTCCTTGATTTGCTCCTCCTGATTTGTTACCTTGTCTGTTAATGCAGTAATAATCTTACCTTGTTGAAGCATACTCCCTTTTAGAGTGCAAAGCTCACTCCAAAGAGCTCCATTGTCCTCTTCCAATTTAAGCACTTTTTCTTCATACTTCTTTTGCATATCCTCAATTATCTCTAACCTGCCAAGAACACCTCCTTTCCTTATATCTTGTGTTGAGAATCCTTTGAAACCATCATCTGTTGGTGTGTCTACATTCTCAGTGGGGGTGGTGGCGGTGGCCATCTTTGTTTTTGTTCTAGACCAAAACAAACTTTTCCACTCGGCTATTTTCACTCACTTTTACTTGTTTATTGTATTTTATTTGCTTTTACTCTTCCCTGAACCTTTATGTAACCTGGGACACCACTGTAGCCCTCAACCTGTGCCCAATACTTAGGTAATTCGATATTTCCAGGAGCTTGCTGCAGTGTGACTGTGTGTGTAATTACCTAAGTGTAATTACCTAAGTGTAATTACCTAAGTGTAGTTACAGGATGAGAGCTACGCTCATGGTGTCCCGTCTTCCCAACACTCTTTGTCATATAACGCTTTGAAACTACTGACGGTCTTGGCCTCCACCACCTTTTCACCTAACTTGTTCCAACCATCTACCACTCTGTTTGCAAAAGTGAATTTTCTTATGTTTCTTCAGCATCTGTGTTTAGCTAGTTTAAATCTATGACCTCTTGTTCTTGAAGTTCCAGGTCTCAAGAAATCTTCCGTATCAATTTTATCAATTCCTGTTACTATTTTGTACATAGTGATCATATCACCTCTTTTTCTTCTGTCTTCTAGTTTTGGCGTATTTAACCCTCAAACCACTAGGGGCCCAAATGGAATTCACACCCACAGGCGCAAAAAAAAAAAAAAAAAATACAAAAAATTCTTTCGTCTTATAGACGTGTTCATTTTTGTTCCCTGATTACGGAAAAAATAACAAAAAAATCATAGTGGCATATTTTAGCCGTAATAGGGTAGGGAAGTGTGGCAAAAAACCAGCATTGAATGTAATGAAACACCATTTTCTGGGTGAGTCCCGGAGGCTCCTTGGAGCTTATCGGGCTAATGTATGTTATGTTAGACCGGGACATTAGCTATGGAGTTCAGACCTACCAGGGACCAGCCCCAGAACCTGGCCCCTTCAGAGGTTTCAGGGAGCAATGGCCCTGGAAAACCCCATATGGTTGGGGGTTTTCCTTATCTGCCATCGACTGGGGTTAGGCACCCAGAAAGGTAGGCGTAACAAAACAAACCCCACATGGTAAGAAACTACAACAAAAACCGAACAGAGAGGTAGAAAACTCCCTACAATCCCAAGGAAAACAATCAATCAATCATTTTACTGCCGCGCCGGTCATCCGCGCAGCCCTCCCCTCCCCGGGAGGGGGGGGCCCCAGACCTCACCATGCCGGCTGCCGTCAGTTCGGAAACTAGGCTTCAACCAACGCGAAAAATCCCGCCGACCGGATGGGAGGGAGGGTATCCAGGGAGCCTCCGGGTCTCACCCAGAAAATGGCGTTTCATTACATTCAACGCTGGTTTTCTGTGGGGAGCCCCTACGGCTCCCTGGAGCTACATACCCAAAGAGAAGGAAAAAAGGGGACTTACCCGGGCGGCGGCGGCCACAAACTCCTCAACGCGAAGTCGAGACAACTGGCTGCAACCTGTGACCCAAAGCAACACAAGAACGACGAGGAGCAGGGATGTTCACCAAATAACGGGCGGCCAGGACCCTGTTCGACTTCCAAAATCCACGCGCCCGAATATGTGCCCAAGACATATTACCAAACACGGCAGCCATAGCCGCAAACTTCCTAACGTCATGGGCGCGAGGATAGACCGCAGGCTGGCTAGACTTAATGACCCTGCGGACAACCTGGGAGACCCGAGCCCTGGAACACGGAACGAGGGAAACCGGATCAACCCAAAGCGCATCCCCAGCCACCCCAGCTGAAGCGCGCAGGTAACGGCGAAGTGCAGCAACAGGACACAACACATGATGCACCCCCGGCCGAACCAACCAAGCGTCAATGACCCACGGACCCCTCCGGAAAGCAGCCGTCTCGTTCTTCACCAGAAAAGATGGAGAAGGCTGCAAACGGACAAACCTACCCCCAGGACCAAAAGAGCAGAAACCCCTGCGCCGGAGGAGAGCATGAAGCTTCCCTACCCGGCCCCCAGAGGCCAATGCCAACAAAAACAAAGCCTTGGAAAAACAATCGTGAACCGAAGGGGCCACCACAAACCGAGAGGAAAGATAGGAGAGCACCCTGTCCAAGGACCAGGACAGCTCAGGAGGCGCATGAGCAGGCCGGAGGTGAAACATAGCACGGGAAAGCTTATGAAATGGGGCGGATGTGACGTCCACCCCGAAAGCTAGCTTGAGCGGCTCCGCCAGCGCCGCACGATACGAGGCGACAGTATTAGGCATCAAATGACGGTCCTGAAAAAGCCAAGTAAGAAAGAACAAAACAACCCGTTCCGAAAAAAAAGACAACCTACGAAGAGCCAGAAAATGGCGAAAAGAACGCCAGGAAACTTCATACTGTCGCCTAGACGAAGCTCTCTGGTGGGACACCATCAAAGAAGCCACCTGATCACCATAGAAATGGTGATACACCCGCGTCAAAAAGACCAGACGCGAAGAGCAGAGGAGAAGGTCGAACCAGCCCCGTACCGGATCGGGCAGACCTGCTGAAAGAGGCGAACCACGAGACCGTACATCTGGGAGACCGTACGTCTGGCAGATCCAATGAAACGAGTAGTCGTCGACCGTCCATTCCGTGGACAGGGGAAGGAAGCGAGACAGACCGTCCGCCAGAACGTTGGACACTCCCCGGACGTGAACTGCACGGAGAGCCAAACCCCGAGAATCCAGCAGACGAACCACTCGAAGGGACCAACCCCAAAGAGCCAAGGACCGAAGAGAACCCCTGCAGTTCAGGTAATGAACCACTGGAGAACAGTCCGAATGGAGGTGAATGGTCGATCCCCGTGCGACCCGAATCCTCCAAAGCGCGAACCAGACAGCCGCGAACTCCCGAACCGTGCTGTGAGCCCGATGGAAGGACGGACCCCACCGTCCCTGGCCTGCCTGGTGAGCACTGGTCACAAAGCCCCAGCCGAGAGACGACGCGTCCGTGAACACATCGAGCGAGGGCTCGGGAAGGCGCCAAGGCACCGAACCCCGAAAAGCCTGAAGAGGAAGTCGACGACGCAGCAACCGACATAAGACCCCCGGAGGGCGAACCCAACGATCGCGAGAGAGGCGGAAAGGACGTCCCCGAAGGAACCAAAACAGACGCCGAAGCCAAACCCGACCCGGCAGGTAGACTAGCACAGCAAAGTTCAGACTCCCGCAACCGCTCGAGCAACCGCCGAGTGACCCGGGACCCCCTCAGAAACAGCAAACGGCGGTCCCGCAGCCGCCTCAACGCCGCCGGAGGGAGAGACAAGGAAGCGGTCCGAGAATCCCAAACAAGACCCAGCCAGGTCCGAACCTGGAACGGAACCAGATGGGACTTCCTTCAGTTCACCAGGAACCCGAACCTGGCGAGCTGGGAAAGAACCATATCCCTGGCGAGCAGACAAGCTGACCGACTGGGAGCCCACACCAGCCAGTCGTCGAGGTAGGCCAAAACCCGAATCCCTAGAAGACGCAGACGGGTCACCACAACCCGGGTCAGACGCGTGAAAACGCGAGGTGCCAGATTCAAGCCAAAAGGTAGGCATCGAAAACGGTAAGCGCGACGCCCCACCACGAAACCTAACCAGTCCCTGAACCCCGGATGAATAGGAACGTGCCAATACGCGTCCTTGAGGTCCAGGGACACCATCCAGGCACCCGGCTCCAACAGAAGCTGGACCTGAGACAGAGTAGTCATCCGAAAGGAGGGGCAAGGAATCCAGGGGTTCAGATGGGACAAGTCCAGAATGAACCTCAGATCCGCACAGTCCCGTTTCGGCACTGGAAACAGGCGGGAAACCCACCTGAGGGACGTAGTCGTTTCGACCACGCCCAAGCGCACCCACTCCAAGATGACTTGACGAAGCGCAGGAGAAGAGACCTGCCCTGTTAGCCCCGAACCCCCCAAAGGAGGACGAGTCGCCTAACGCCACCGCAGGCCGGATGACACGACCGAAAACGCCCACAAATCGTGGGACCAAGCATGGGCAAACAGAGCGAGCCATCCCCCCCATCGCCCCGACAACGGGGCAAACCGCGAAAGGGCCGACGCCCCTTACGAGAAGCCAACCGTCGAACAGGGCGATCACTGCGCCGACCAGACGACGCTGGCCCCGAAGGGAACAACAGCTCAGAAACTGGCACCAATGGCCCACCTCGACCAGCGGAACCCGAAACCCTGGCACGACCCCTCCGAAACTGCCGAGAACGACCGATCCGGAGAATCAACAAGTCCGCCATAGGACGACAACTAGACGAAGCCGCATGCAGAAACTGGGACACCGCAGACTCTGCAAACAGCAACGGACAAAAAGGAGACGAAAACCTAAGAGCCAGGGCCCAAGCGGATTCCAAAGAGAGGGCGAGCACAGCCTGACAGCACGCGAGGCGAGAAGCAAAAAACAGAGACACCGCTTCCTTCAGGATGGGCGCAAAGAGCTTCAACAGTGCAGCCGACGCCCGAGCTGCCGAAGACAGCGCCCCGGACGAAGGCCCTTCACTCAACGCTCCCACATCCTCCTCAAGTCAAGCAGAAGAGAGCTCGAGAAGGGAAAAGAAACGCAAGACCGAAGCCAAATGCCCACGGGAGCGCAACTCCTCCGCAACCAAGGAAGCCGAAAGCTGAGGAATCTGCACGTGAAGCTGGAAAAGGCCAACATCCCGAGAAAGCACAGGAGCGAATAAGCACGCATTAAGGTGCTCAAACTCGCCCCCCAGGTAAACCTGCATAAAAGTAGCAGTCTCCCGCCAATCAAGCGTGCAGGTCCGACAGAACCCATGCCACGCCCCAACGAAAAGAAAGGGCAGTCTGCTAGCCAGGAAGACCCCGGAACCTCCAAACGCACCCAAAAACGGGAAGAACCGAACTCAAACGAGGACGGATCCATTGGGGAGGCATAACCCGGGTCTCGCAAGAGGTATGCAGCAAGAGCTTCCCGTGCCACCTTCGCGGAGAGACGGGAAGTAGCAAACCCCCTGGAACGACGGAGCCGAGGTACCCAAAGGCGCCCAGAACCGAACCCGGGGAGGAGCCGAACCCGGGGAGGAGCCAAACCCAAATCATACTCATACAGGGAGGGAGGGTAAGAAAACCCCTCCCCCTGCAGCAATAAACCCCGTGGGGAAGGCAAAAGCACCCAAGCGGGGTCACAGGGGGCCCAAGGCCCCCAGGCCGACTCCTCCCCAGCCCCAGGATCCCCTACGTCGGGACCCGGGGCAGAGCCGTCCTCCAAACCCTCTACCCCTGAAGAAAAGGTAGAGTCCAAGGGAAAGGCAGACAAGAAGGGGGCCTGCTGGTGGGACCCAGAAGCCTCGGCAGGAGGAACCGGCTCAAATGCCTCCGTCCCCGACCCGGATGGGGCAGCCCCCAAAGCAGCCCGAGTCTCTCCACCAACTAAATCCTGTGCCAAGGCCGAAAATCGCATACGTTTCGGAGCCGGACACAGGGGGGGAGGTGCAGGAAGAACCACAGGGGAAGGACCAGAGGGCGCAGCAGGAGCCAAAGCCATAGCAACCAACGCCCCCAGGTCACGGTCCCTAAAGCCAAAACGGGGCAGCCTCGGGGCATCCAGGCGGGAAACCGACCTAGCGCGTTGCAATAACCTAAATCTAACATGCAACGCTGATGCTGCCTGTACTCTAATAGGAACATCCTCAGAGTAAAACTGGAGCACAAGCAGAGAACAGGACTCGCAAGACTCCGGGTCAAAGGTGTCATTGACCCAACAGGCAGCATGACGGAGGCAAAACAGGTGACTGTCACCCTGAGACAAGGGCACACTGCAACCTTCAAACCCGCACAAGGCAGGCTGGAACTTGGGAGACGCATCCATGGGTCCCCGAGCCACGACAGGGGTTTCCAGGTCCCGTAGGGTAGCAACTACGGGAAGCCCAGGCAAGGTGTTGCTAACCGGTTAAGAAACCCAAACAAAACAAGGGTAAATGATAATACTGAAAACCCCTGGGACGTGTACAAGCACGGGGGCCTAGCAGAGGGCCACCAAAACAATACCAGGGGAACTATGGGCCCACGAGGCAGAACCTCCACCAGGCAAACAAAAACAAAACAAAAGAAAAACCCCGCAAAAGTACACCGTCTCCAGAGCAACAGGAATCGGTCGCCGCTTAGGTGGCAGGCCGCGCAACACCTTGACGCCCTAACCAGCCAAATACCACTCCCTACCCAAGGCCAAACAAGGGCCCCAAGCCCCAGCTGGCCCCGAGGGCGAGGCAAATGCCGAGCAGCAAAAACCTCTACGGGAGCAGTTCCTGAACGCCCCAGAGAAGATAACCCTGACACGCAAGGGCAGTACTCACAGGGCGCCTAGGGAAGGAAGCCCCTAGCCACATGCAGCCCCGGCACTGATGAAGTACTCCTGGCCACCGCACACCACAAAAACAGCAAAGAACGCCACACGAGGCAAACTCTGCCAAGGAATTTGAGGCCAGAGAAGCGTTTATCCCGGTTGACACTAGCTTGCGAACTGACGGCAGCCGGCGTGGTGAGGTCCGGGGCCCCCCCCTCCCCATCCCGGGGAGGGGAGGGCTGCGCGAACGACCAGCACGGCAGTAAATTGATTGTTTGATTGTTTTCCTTGGGATTGTAGGAAGTTTTCTACCTCTCTGTTCGGTTTTTGTTGTAGTTTCTTACCATGTGGGGTTTGTTTTGTTACGCCTACCTTTCTGGGTGCCTAACCCCGGTCGATGGCAGATAAGGAAAACCCCCAACCATATGGGGTTTTCCAGGGCCATTGCTCCCTGAAACCTCTCTGAAGGGGCCAGGTTCTGGGGCTGGTCCCTGGTAGGTCTGAACTCCATAGCTAATGTCCCAGTCTAACATAACATACATTAACCCGATAAGCTCCACGGAGCCGTAGGGGCTCCCCACAGAAAAGGGGCGTTGGCAGAGCCTTCGCCAGACGAGGTCTACTCTGCCCGAGCTGTCAGACGGCAGTTGCCACAAATATATTATTACCTAATTATTTCAATGTCTCTGATTGATTTTTTCTTAGTTTTTTTTGCAGTAATATTATTCCATACAGTGAATTGTGGTATATTTATATAATAAAATGTGTGAACCATCGCTGTACTGAAAATTATGGTGTGCATATTAGTGATTCAATGATTATGTTCATAAAACAATAAACAAATAGTTTTGCTGTTGTTACACTATATACACAGGTTATATATAAGTATTTGCATGTTTTGTACACCATAACAAACTACTAAGTTGGTCTTGTGAGTCAAAAAGCAACGAGGAGTGACCGCCAAATACCAGCGAGCCACTCCCTCCCTCAACACCACCTCACTCACCCTCATTCTCTTCCCACAATACTGTTCTTGCATTTATTCACTATACACAGACATTACATATACATATTTACATGTTTTGTTCACCATAACTGTACATCTAAGCTTGTATGGTGAGTAAAGGCACAGAGACGTAGCTACTCATAAGCAAGGATAAGAATCAATTGGAAACAAATTGCAAAGCCATGGGAGAAGAAAATAAACTCTTAAAAATAGCTTTGGAAGAAGTTAAAGTAAATTTAAACATAAATGACTACAATAGGTTAGGCAAGGAAATTCAACAGGAGAAACAGCTTTTGTCAGCACAGATGGAGGAAGTTACACAGGGAATAGAACAGTGCAAGAAAGATATGCAACTCACTTATGCACAAGTGGCCAAGGAGAAGGAAAAAATAGAAGAAGCAGTAAAGGAAGTCAAACACTGCAGCAACCAAGACAAAACAAACATTAGGCTAGAAGTGAGGAAAGAATTGGCATCTAACCCGAAGTTGGTGCAAAACACAGTTGATCGGAGTAAGTCCCTGATCATTTTTGGCTGCAAAGAAAAGGCGATAACATCTAGGTCAGAAAGAGCTGTAGAAGAAGCTAAAGTAGTAGACAAAATTGTTGGCCTCGTAGAAGGTCTAACAACCATAGAGAATGTGTGCGACTACAGGAGAATAGGCAGGTACGTAAAAGGGAAAGATCGACCTTTGAGGATCACCCTAAACGGTGCCAAACAGATGGAAGAAGTACTAAGGAATGCTAGAAAATTACAAAGTGATGAGGATGGGAAAGGGTGGTCGTTAAGACGAGATCTTTCAAAAGAAGATAGAGAGAAGCTGAAACTGAACCTCGCTGAGGCAAAACGTTTAAATGAGAGCAGGAATGAAGAAGAAATAAATTCTTTTTTCTACAAAGTGATAGGGGTAGGCAAACCAGTAAAGTGGTACATAAAGGCAAACCAGCAAAATCAATAGAGAGAGGGGGAGTGAAGAATAAGGAGAGGGGGAACAAGTTCCTGAAGATTGCATACACCAACATAGATGGAGTGAGATCGAAGATACTGGAGTTAAGTGATGTAATACAGCTGCAGACACCAGACATTGTTGCACTCACAGAGACAAAACTTGAAGATGTAATTTTAAATGAGGTCATATTCCCAAGGGGCTACTCAATTTGGAGACGGGACAGAAAAATTAGGAAAGGCGGTGGCGTTGCTGTGCTGGTAAAAACACCTAAAGGTGAGGGAAATAATGACTGCCAATCCACAAGAAGTTGATATAATAGCACTAGAGATCAGCCATGAGGATGATAAACTAATGATAATAAATGCATATAGTCCACCGCCAAGCAGCACATGGTCAAAGGAAGAGCTAGATAGTAAACGTGAAGGTCTTATAACAATAATGAGAGAGATTATAGCGAGAGCGGATACCGATAGATCACGACTGTTGATAGTCGGTGACTTCAACTTGAAATCCATTGACTGGGAAGCATATGAAGATAAAACAGAAGATTTTTGGACCTGTAAATTTGTAGACCTCATCCTGGAAACATTCTTGTATCAACATGTTAAACAAGCTACGAGGATGAGGGAAGGGGACGTTCCCTCCATGCTAGATTTGATATTTAGCAGGAAGGAGGAAGAGATATTTGACATTCAGTACCTTCCTCCCTTGGGTAAAAGTGACACTGTCTTTTTTGGAATAAAGTATGCAATGCGTTATAAGCTGGAAGAAAATAAGGAGGTTGAAGCAGTTGAAAAACCAGACTTCAGGAGAGGACATTATGGTGACCTTAGAAATTTTTTTAGTGAGTATAATTGGACAGACTTGATGCTAGGCAAGGAAGTGAATGAGATGTATGTCAAGTTTTGTGAAATATATGATGAAGGCACAAAAAAAATTTATACCAAAACAGAGATGCAGAACTAGGAAACAGGATTGGTTCAATAGAAATTGCGAGAGGGCTAGAGACCAAAAGACACAAAAATGGAATCAATACAGGAAGAGGCCGAACCCCCAAACATACCAGCGATACAAAGATGTGAGAAACAACTACACGGCAGTGAGGAGAGAGGCAGAAAGAAATTTTGAAAAAGGGATTGCAGACAAATGTAAAACAGAACCAGGTGTATTCTATAAATTCATAAACAAATTGCAGGTAAAGGATAATATTCAGAGGTTGAAAGGTTCAACCTCTGAATATTAAAAGGTTGAAAGGTTCAACCTCTGAATATTAAAAGGTTGAAAGGTTGAAAGTGGCTCCCAGAACCTCCCAGAGGTTCTGGGAGCCACTTAGTAGCATGTCTTTGCACCTTTTCCAGTTTGTTAATGTGCTTCTTAAGATATGGGCACCACACAACCACTGCATATTCTAGCTTTGGCCTAACAAAAGTTGTGAACAATTTCTTTAGTATATCGCCATCCATGTATTTAAAAGCAATTCTGAAGTTAGAAAGCGTGGCATAGGCTCCTCGCACAATATTCTTTATGTGGTTCTCAGGTGATAGTTTTCTATCTAGAACCACACCTAGATCTCTTTCTTTATCAGAATTCTTTAAAGATTTCTTACATAATATATAGGTTGTGTGGGGTCTATGTTCTCCTATTCCACATTCCATAACATGGCGTTTATTAACATTAAATTCCATTTGCCAAGTGGTGCTCCATATACTTATTTTGTCCAGGTCATCTTGAAGGGCATGACAATCATCTAAATTTCTTATCCTTCCTATTATCTTAGCATCATCAGCAAACATGTTCATATAATTCTGTATACCAACTGGTAGATCGTTTATGTAGACAATGAACATTACTGGTGCAAGAACTGAACCCTGTGGTACTGCACTTGTGACATTCCTCCAATCCGACACATTGCCTCTGATTACGGCCCTCATTTTTCTATCAGTCAGGAAATTTTTCAACCATGTTAGAAGCTTACCTGTCACCCCTCCAATATGTTCCAGTTTCCGGAACAACCTCTTATGTGGAACTCTGTCGAAAGCCTTTTTTAGGTCCAGATAGATGCAGTCAACCCAACCATCTCTTTCCTGTAAAATCTCTGTGGCTCGATCATAGAAACTGAGTAAATTCGATACACAGGATCTTCTAGATCGAAAACCATTCTGTCTGTCTGATATTATATCATTTCTCTCCAGGTGTTCTATCCATTTAGCCATTTAGTTTTGATTAGTTTTTCCAATACTTTCACTATTACACTAGTCAATGATACAGGTCTATAATTGAACGGGGGGGGTCTTCCCTGCTGCCACTTTTGTAGATTGGAACTATGTTAGCCTGTTTGCACACGTCTGCTACGACTCCTGTACACAGGGATGCCTGAAAGATCAGGTGAAGTGGAATGCTGAGCTCAGGTGCACATTCTCTCAGAACCCATTGTGAAACTCCATCTGGGCCAACTGCTTTATTCTTATTGAGCTCCTTTAGCATATTTTCCACTTCATCTCTTCGTGTGTCGACACGTGGGTGTTGACACGCTGTACGATGACTTTTAATACTATCGCACTCGATTGCCGATGTTCATCATCACTCATTTTTCTCTTGATTCTCAGCTGTTGAGAATCGCTCGCGTCATGTATTAAAATATTTATAAAAAATTCAAATTTTATCTGATCAATCTGGGAGTGCTTTCAAAATGAGCAACTTTACTGCGCACACTTTGATACCAAAATGAAAGACTTAACTCGAAAATTTATGTCAGAACACTGGAAAGATATAAATAATTTTGTGGTGACGAGCTTCAAAAAGTGTCTAAAAGTTTAAATATTTGTTAAAATTCCATTTATTATTCTATTATTATGGGACTAGTTTTAAAATACGCGTATTTATATTACAAACAATTTGATACCATAATGAAGGACGTGATGCAAAAATTGATGTCAGAAGGATAATAAATGTCAGAATGATGATAAATACTTTTGAGGTCCAAATTTTAAAATATTTGCTAAAATTCCATTTATTGTTCTATTACTATGGGACTAGTTTTAAAATACACGCCTTTATATAGCAAACAATTTGATACCAAAATGTAACATGTAACATGAAAATTGGTGTCAGAACACTGGAAATATATAAATAATTTTGTGGTGGTGAGCGTCCAAAAGTTAAAATATTTGTTGAAATTCCATTTATTGTTCTATTACTATGGGACTAGTTTTAAAATACATGCCTTTATTTTGCGAACAATTTGATATCAAAATGAAACATTTAACACAAAAATTTATGTTATCAAACTGAATGAGTATATACATTAGTCTGCAGGTGTGCCAAATAGTGCTCGTTCACGGGTAACTTGGCCGACTTTAGGTTTTGCTGTGGGGAGTCACGTCGGGCATTTAGACGTTATATGCATATACCCCTGAAGAGAATTCTATTGTGAACACAATGATGCCAAAATGAACGACATAGCATGAGAAATAAGGTGAGAAAACTGAAACGAGTATAGGCATTTTACTGATTTTGCGCACTCACAGGTAACTTTGCCAACTTTAGGCTTTGCTGTGGGGAGTCATAGCGGGCTTTTGGACCTTATATGCATATACCCCTGCAGGGAATTCTATTACAAACACAATGATTCCAAAACGAACGACATAGCACGAGAATTAAGGTGAGAAATCTGAAACGAGTATACACTTTTCTGTGTCGCAGCACGTTCGCCCGCACCGAACGACACATGACGTCATTTCTGCAGCGCGCACGAATGGCATGCGATAGTGTTAACATATGCGCCTTAACACTTTCGCGCTATCTGGACGCGCCGGCGCGTTCGGTTTCGTCTAACGTAAACGCATAGTGGACATAAAGTTATGTCTACTTTTAAAATATTTGTATAAAATTCAATTTTAATCCGATTTCATTGGGGTTTGTTTCAAACGACGCGCCATGAAGTTCTCTTTCTCACCACTAGGCCACCTGGCGCGTCGGCCTACCCGGTCACGTGACAGGCCCATTGTTTTCGTGTCACGTGTCGTGAGTCGATCACGCTCCCCTCGCGCGCCAAACTCGAGCATTTTTACCCGTTTCCGTGTGGATTATACCCAATGACTTCATCAAAAATGGATCAAGGTCAAGGCCCAAGCACTTCTACAAGCACTCAAGAAACATTGAGAGAACTTGGGGTGTACACATGTGGCACAATTAGAATGCTACGTAGCGCCCCAAAGGTATTGCAAGCTCTAGCCAAGGGTAAACTTCGACTGGATACCACAGTATACCGCCGCAAAGATAATACCTTCATTCTCCTGTGGAAAGACAAGCGAGTGGTTTCAATCATTACCAACATCCACAATGCAGACACTCAGCGAGTTCAGCGAAGGAAGCGAATTCGCAACCGAGACGGAACAAGTGGAATACAACAGGTAACAGTGAACAAACCGACTGCAATTTGCGAGTACAATAAGTTCATGAAAGGTGTGGACCACTTCGATCAAATGGTTAAATATTACCATTTTACCAGGAAAACTCACAAGTGGACCAAAAAGATTACCTTTTATTTCCTGCAAATGGCATTGCATAATGCCTATGTTTTGTACAAATACAACACAACTGATCGAAAAAAGCTAACATTGCTACAGTTCCACGAAGTGGCAATCTGGGCCCTATTGCACTGGGACACAGAGGAGTGGCCTAAAACAACATCATCATCTCAACACTTGCGGCACGCTCCAGACATAAATGATGACATAGCTCCTGCCAATGCTGACGCCATGCCAACTCCCGGACCATCTGGTGTGAGGCGGCCTTTGTTCACTACACCACCTCAAGATGAAGCACACAACGAATCTGAACCCGACATGTCTGCCACACTGCCAGTTGACGAAACTGTTTTGTCAGATGAATCTGACTCTCCTGCAACTCCTGTTACACCTCCAGCGAGAGGACCTGGCCGCCCTATTGTTGATTCAGAAAATCGCATGAACTACAAACTGAAACATGAAATTTACAGACTGCCCAAACGTCTCAAGTGTCATGCATGCGCACGGTCCGGTAAAAGGAAGGACACGAACTATGGATGCAAGACCTGTGGTGTTGCACTCTGTGTTGTTCCCTGCTACACCAATTACCACCGGAAACAGGTGTATTGGGTGGTGAAGAAGTAACCACCCGCAACAGCTTCACTCCACCTACAAACCATCTGTTGAGCAACTTCAGGAATGAAGAACCTGAAGAAGGTGGAGAGAAGAACAAATGCTCAACTTACTGTTCCACAACCAGCCTTCCCGTGGTAAGTACACCTATTTGGTCCAAGTTTGTGTAGTATAATTTAGCTCATAGAACATTCTATTGCGAAAACATTGCCACAAAAATGAATGACATACATACAATAATAATATCAGAACAGTGAAATAAGTATAAACTTTCAAAGCAACGTTTCGCGCATGTGTCGTCTGGTCACTGTTACCGGGTAACAGTGTGCCCACTTCCCACACTCTTGCGGGTGGGCCGGGACCATTATTCTACGATTATATTCATATCATCGTGTTGGGAATTTTATTGGGAGTCCATTGATACCAAAATTAAGGCTGTAGGGCTGTAGAGGTGATAATAATCCCAAGAGTAAAAACATTTTGTTGCTGTTGAGCGCTCACGGCGACTCATCTTCGTAGTTATTTATTTCATGCTGGTATCTCTATAGCTTTTGTGACTTTTTTTTACTGATGTTCTTCTAGAGAATTTTATTGCGAACACGTTGGTACCAAAATGAAATACGTAGCATGAAAACTAAGGTCAGAAAAGTAAAAAGAGTATACACATTTTTGTTTTTACGCTTAAGCGATAAAAACGCCGCGCGCACATACGGTTGGCTGAGTGACCTTCGCCGAGAGCGCGAAAGTGTTAACTTCTGGTAAATCCCATTTTATTTTCTTGTAAATGTTTAAATGAATAAATAGCAAACCAAATACTGTACTGTACTGTTCAACTATTATAGTGTGTTATTTAATTAATATTCGTAACTAGCTCTCCACAGCAGTAAGAAAACAATATAATTCTTGCAACGCCTCCAACGCCATCTTCCTTCGTTAGGCTTAAGCGAGTCACACACACACTCAACAGTTCTCCCTCCCTTCCTGCCCGACTCACTCCCTCCTTCCCTCCCTCCCTTCCTGACCGACACCCTCCCTCCCTCCCTCCCTTCCTGTCTGACTCCATCCCTCCCTGTCACTCACCCTCCCTTTCTTCCTGTCCGACTCCCTCCCTCCCTCCCTGACCGACTCCCATCCTCCCTTCCTATCCGACTCCCTCCCTCCCTGACCGACTCCCTCCCTCCCTTCCTGTCTGACTCCATCCCTCCCTGTCACTCTCCCTCCCTTCCTTCCTGTCCGACTCCCTCCCTCCCTCCCTGACCGACTCCCATCCTCCTTTCCTGTCCGACTCCCTCCCTCCCTGACTGACTCCCATCCTCCCTTCCTGTCCGACTCCCTCCCTCCCTTACTGTCTGACTCCCTCCCTGCCTCTCTGACCGACTACCTCCCTCCCTTCCTGACCGACTCCCACCCTCCCTTCCTGTCCGACTCCCTCCCTCCCTCCCTCCCTGACCGACTCCCATCCTCCCTTCCTGTCCGACTCCCTCCCTGACTGACTCCCATCCTCCCTTCCTGTCTGACTCCCTCCCTGACCGACTCCCATCCTCCCTTCCTGTCCGACTCCCTCCCTCCCTGACCGACTCCCTCCCTCCCTTACTGTCCGACTCCCTCCCTGCCTCTCTGACCGACTACCTCCCTACCTTCCTGACCGACTCCCATCCTCCCTTCCTGCCCGACTCCCTCCCTCCCTTACTGTCCGACTCCCTCCCTACCTCTCTGACCGACTACCTCCCTCCCTTCCTGACCGACTCCCATCCTCCCTTCCTGCCCGACTCTCTCCCTCCCTGACCGACTCCCTCCCTCCCTTACTGTCCGACTCACTTCCCCCCCTGACCGACTCCCTCCCTGCCTCTCTGACCGACTACCTCCCTCCCTTCCTGTACGACTCCCTCCCTCCCTGACTGACTCCCTTCCTCCCTTCCTGTCCGACTCCCTCCCTCCCCGACCGATTCCCTCCCTCCCTGACCAACTCCCTCCCTCCCTGACCGACTCCCTCCCTCCCTCCCTGTCCAACTCCCTCCCTCCCTCCCTGTCCAACTCCCTCCCTCCCTTCCTGTCCGTCCCTCCCTCCCTCCCTCCCTGACCGAATCCCTCCTGCCCTCCCTGTCCATCTCCCTCCCTCCCTCCCTGACTGACTCCCTTCCTCCCTCCCTCCTTGACTGACTCCCTCCCTCCCTCCCTGACCAACTCCCTCCCTTCCTGACCGACTCCCTCCCTCCCTGACTGACTCCCTCCCTCCCTGACCGACCCCCCTCCCTCCCTGACCGACCCCCTCCTTCCCTGACCGACCCCCTCCCTTCCTGACCAACTCCCTCCCTTCCTGACCGACTTCCTCCCTCCCTCCCTTCCTGACCGACTCCCTCCCTCCCTGACCCACTCCCTCCCTCCCTGACCGACTTCCTCCCTCCCTGACCGACTCCCTCCCTCACTGACCGACTCCCTCCCTCCCTCACTGACCGACTCCCTCCCTCCCTTCCTGACCGACTCCCTCCCTCCCTCCCTTCCTGACCGACTCCCTCCCTCCCTGACCGACTCCCTTCCTTCCTGACCGACTCCCTCCCTCCTTGACCGACTCCCTCCCTTCCTGACCGACTCCCTCCCTTCCTGACCGACTCCCTCCCTCCCTGACCGACTCCCTCCCTCCCTGACCGACTCCCTCCCTCCCTGACCGACTCCCTCCCTTCCTGACCGACTCCCTCCCTTCCTGACCGACTCCCTCCCTTCCTGACCGACTCTCTCCCTCCCTGACCGACTCCCTCCCTCCCTGACCGACTCCCTCCCTCCCTGACCGACTCCCTCCCTCCCTGACCGACTCCCTCCCTTCCTGACCGACTCCCTCCCTCCCTGACCGACTCCCTCCCTCCCTGACCGACTCCCTCCCTCCCTGACCGACTCCCTCCCTCCCTGACCGACTCCCTCCCTCCCTGACCGACTCCCTCCCTCCCTGACCGACTCCCTCCCTCCCTGACCGACTCCCTCCCTCCCTGACCGACTCCCTCCCTCCCTGACCGACTCCCTCCCTCCCTGACCGACTCCCTCCCTCCCTGACCGACTCCCTCCCTCCCTGACCGACTCCCTCCCTCCCTGACCGACTCCCTCCCTCCCTGACCGACTCCCTCCCTCCCTGACCGACTCCCTCCCTCCCTGACCAACTCCCTCCCTTCCTGACCGACTCCCCTCCCTGACCGACTCCCTCCCTTCCTGACCGACTCCCTCCCTGACCGACTCCCTCCCTTCCTGGCCGACTCCCCTCCCTGACCAACTCCCTCCCTTCCTTCCTGGCCGACTCCCTCCCTTCCTGACCGACTCCTTCCCTTCCTGACTGACTCCCTCCCTTCCTGACCGTTATCCCCCAGGTGGTCCCTCCCAACGTTCCCCTCTCTCCCGACACCACCCACCCGCCCCACCCCCTCTTGTACCATGCTCCTCAGGTGCCTCAAGCCACAGCCATGCAGGATTAATACGGTACAGCTCGCCACCTGGCTTTCATATCCGGCCAAACACCCGCTTTTCCAGCTCCCATGGACATTTTGGCCAGATAAAGAGATAATTTTATCTGGGCCACGATTTTAGCCGGATAAGGGCGTTTTCCGGATGGTCGGATTCTGGATAATCGCGTGTCTACAGTACTTCGTTGGTTTGACTTACTCTTCTGTTCTTCTGTGCTTTGTGTCTGGGTTTTTTACGCGGGTGAATCGCCATTTGTATGGTGATCAGGTGGCTTCATTGATGGTGTCCCACCAGCAGTCTTCCTCTCAGTGACAGTATGAAGTCTGCCATCTTTGGTCTCCTGCTGGTCTTTCGTCTCATGCTGGTCTTTAGTCTTCTGGTGGTCTTTACGGGATTTCCTCTCCCTTCGTAGGATTTTGTCAGTGTCTGTTCCAGTTGTTTTGTCCTTTCTTTTTGGCTCTTTCAGGACCGGCGTCTAATGAAGAATACTGTCGTTTCTTATTGTGCGGCGCTGACAGAGCCGCTCCAGCTTGCTTTCAGGATGGATGTCATTTCTGCTCCATACTGCAAACTCTCCCGTGGAATTTTTCCCTTCCGGCCTACTCATGCATCGCCTGAGCCTTCTTGGTCTTTAGACCGGGTGCTCTCATTTCTTTCTTCTTATCGGTTTGTGGTGGCTCCTTCAGTCCAGGATTGTTTTCTCAAGACTTTGTTTTTGTTGGCTTTAGCCTCTGCGTGTCAGGTGGGGGGGAGCTTCATGCTCTTCTCTGGTGCAGGAGTTTCTGCTTATTTTGGCCCTGGGAGTCGTTTTGTTCGCTTACAGCCCTCTCCTTCTTTTCTAGCGAAGAGTGAGACGGGTGCTTTCCAGAGGGGTCCCTGTTGATGCTTGCCTGGTTAGGCCGGAGGTGCATCATGTGTTGTGTTTGGTTGCGGCTTTAGGTCGCTACCTGCGAGCCACTGGTTCAGCAACAGTAAACGCACTTTGGGAAGACCCAGTTTTCCTGGTTCCCTGTTCCAGGGCTCATGTCTCTCAGGTTTTCTGCAGAGCTATCAAGTCTAGCCAGCGGACCCATGAAGTGCGGAAGTATGCAGCTCTTGCTGCCATTTTTGGTAATATGTCTTGGGTCAATATACAGGCACGGGGATTTTGGAAATCAAACAGGAACCTGGCCGCCAGATATCTTGTTAACATCCCGGGTTCTCTGCGGCCTTGTGTTGCCTTGGGACATCTGTCACGGCTAGTTGTCTCGTCTTTGTTGCGAGACCTGTGGTGCTGCTGCCTCCCGAGTAAGTCCCTGTTTTTACTTATCTGTGGGTATATAGCTTCAGGGAGTTGACGGGGCTCCCCTCAGAAAATAGCGTTGAATGTAATGAAACACCATTTTTTGGGTGTGCCCCGGAGGCTCCCTGACACCCTTCTTCCCTCTGGTCGGTGATTTTTCATCATTCTCCATTTCGGAGGTGGTGCAGGCTGCTCACCTGAGTGGAGTCCCCACTTCCCCCTTTTGGAGGAGGATGATGTGCTAATGAGCGAGCGCGCTAGTTGGATGATGTGTTGCTTGTTTCACTATTTTCTATTGGGGTAGTTCTAGGCCTCTGTTCAGACATAGGGTGCAATTTTAACCAGTTGGTGGTTTGTAATGGTTAACCTACCTTTCTGGGTGCCTTTCCCGGTCGATTGCAGAAATTACAAACTCTAAATGTAAAGAGCTCATATGGCCATTGCTTCCTCTGCCTCTTTGAAGGGGGGCTAAGTTCTGGGTCGTGGCCCCTGGTAGGTACTCGAACTCCAAGGACTGATGACACCAAACTAATATGGCACATGTCAGTTTGATAACTTCAGGGAGCCTCTGGGGCTCAACCACAAAATGGCGTTTCATTACATTCAACGCTGGTTTTCTGCAGGTCAGGCGAGTGAGATTCTAGCTGGTTCAACTTCCTTCTTCGCAGTACGCATCTTGTCTTTCTGATGCGTGTGTCACCCTTTATTTGGTGATCAGGTGCGTGATTTGTTGGTGTCCCACCTGCGGTCTTCTCGGTGACAGTATGCTGTTCTTGATGGGTTTTTACACCATTTTTTTGCTCTTCGTAGGGTGTCGTCTGGGTCTGATAAGGTTGTTTTGTCTTTTTTCCTCTTGGGTTTTTCTGGCCTGGTATTTTTTGCTGTGTACTGTCACTTCTTCTCGTGCAACGTTGGTGGAGCTGCTGCTGCTGCTTGCATTCGGGGGTGGATGTCACTTCTGCCCTGTTCTGCAAGCTTTCTTGTGCGTTTTTTCACCTGCAGCCTGCTCATGCACTGCTCAAGCCTTTTCGGTTCTTGGACTGGGGTCTTTCCTTTCTTTCTTCACTTCAGTTTTTGTAGTGGCCCCTTCAGTTCATGATTGTTTTGGTACGCGTTTTTTTCTTTTGGTCCTAGTGGTCGTTTTATTTTTTTTGTTTCCTAATTTTCTGTCGAAGACTGAGTCGGCGGGCTTCTGGAGGGGTTCGTTGGTCATGGATGCTTGGTTGGTTTGGCCAGGGGTGCATTACGTGTGGTGTCTGGTAGCTGCTTTGCTCTATGGACCCCTGGTTCTGTGTCCGTGGCTGTGCTCTAAGTTCTCTCATTCTTTGATTGCCTATTCCAGGGCTCTTGTGTCTAGGGTCATCCGCAGTGTCCTTTTGGTTTAGCCAGCCTGCAGTCTACCCTTGTGCCCATGCCCAGGCCGCTCTTTCAGTTGTCTTTGGGAATGTCTTCGGAAGGTATTCGGACACAGGGGTTTAGGAGGTCAGTCAAGATTCTGGTCGCAAGGTCTCTTGTGAGTGTCCCGAGCTCGTCAATTGTTTATTGGATTGACAAATATCAATAGATGATCAATTTGATGATGAAGACTTACTGATAGATATGCTAATGACAGTAAATTAATGATGGAGTGGAGATGATTAGTAAGCTGAATAAATCTTGGATTAATTTCATCTGAATTTGAGGTAAATCATTTTTGAATCAGTTAGTTATTACTTATTTCTCCATCCACAATTTTCAACAACTTGTTTGTCAAGATCATTCACCTCCCTCACTCACTCATCTTTTCTTTTACCATCTCAAAAATATTGTTCTCTTTTATATTAAATATTAACATGAAGCCTTTATATTTAAGCTCAAATAAAGTAGTTACACATTCATCTTACTTTGACAGGAGTGGCATCCATTTTAATTTTGCCCCAAGACACAGCCTCATCAGGTCGAGCACCACTGTCACTGCCATCCCACTCACTCGCTGTGTTCAGGAACACAGAGAAGTTGGCTCCATTCCTCTGTAGGTTGTAAATATGGATGTTACTAATACCATTACAGTATCAAATAGACATTTTAGCCAAGATATATTGTTAAAGATATAACAGAGTATTATACTTTAGTGAAAAAAGCAACAATGAATCATAATCTAACATATCACTTGTAACAGCTTTATGGAAAAAAATAAGTCACCCATAAAATTAACACTAAATTTTAATAAATTTAGAATTAAATGCAAAGAAATGCCTCTTTTCTGGTGGCCACTCAACATGATGAACCAGATGGTGTAACATCTGGTTCATGATGTTACGACCTAGAAGCAGCCAAACCTTGGAAAACACACTGGGGTTCTAGGACCCACCAATACCTACTTGAGACCACCACAGAGAGGTAATGCCAAAAAATCAAACAAGCAATATATAACACACCTGAAATGGAGGAGGACAGAACACACCCAACCCTTCAAGAAATAATTAAGCAAAATGGAGACCAAAAGTTCCCAGCACTGTACGAACACCCCAAAGTCAAGCTTAACATCCAAAACAGGGCAAGATACAAGTGGAGACTAAGTGGAGCTTGGGGATATATATATTAGATTGTTAGGCGAGTCTAACTTTTGGGGATTTAGTAACATCTCTGCAAGTCTTGTTTCAATAGTGTGTATAAATTACAACCACACTCCCAATATACCTTGTACCTTTAAATTTAAGACTAGAAATAAATATCTCCATGATTTTAGAAACTATTATTTGCCAAAGACCTTTCCAATATTGAGGTCTCTAGCTTGCTGTATGAAATGTAACTTCTGTATAATGTATGTTCTGGGACCACTGGGTATAACACTGAGTTTTACCACCCTCTGAGGAGCCTTCCTAATGTACCTAGCAATCTTTATATTTACTCTACCCTCCTTTATGAGGTTAGGATGAGTAGAAAAAAGCAAGTGCCCTTACAAAACCGGCTTTGATAAAAGGGTTTGGGATCCACAGCCGACGGAATGTTGAAAACATCCCTCAAAATCAAGTTATGTACAGGTAAGACTTGTGTACTCATGCTGTGGCGTCTGGAGTCGAGTCTCAACAAGTACTGTAAACTGTCAGGAATTGAGTCAAGTCGTAGACCATTCTACGACAGCATGATACGTGAACAGTCCCTAAGCGTGTGTGAACCTGCACTCCATGCCAGGCTCAATGAACAAGTTATTGAGTCCAACAGGAAGATGGCAAAGAAAGCAGACCTATAAGCTGAAGCATGGAAGCACTCATAGGAGTCAGAGCCAGCCAGCAAGCAAGCACACTTGTAACGTGAAGAGCGGTGGTGCTAGATTTAAGTCTACGAGGGAAGAGCTCACCAAGTTGAAGTGTTTCAACTTTGGGAAACTCAGTCATCGTGCAGTCAAGTGCAAGAGTTCAACACCAAAGAAACCACTGAAGACAACAAGTCTTTAGGTGGGAAGAGGCACAGTCAATGGGGAAATGGATTAAGATCTTCAGAGATCCAGGAGCAACAATCAGCATGGCGCCTGACAGTTGGGTGCAACCCGTTCTCGCAAATTCGTAAAGTCAATATTGACTTATTAACTACGTGCATAGGTGATATACTAAACATAATAGATACCCCTAAAAAGATTCATAGAAAACACCGACCTTACCTAACCTTGTTAGTATCTTAAGATAAGCATCTTATTGCTTTGTAATTACAATTATTACTTAACCTATACCTATTATAGGTTAGGTAATAATTGTAATTACGAAGCAATAAGATGCTTATCTTAAGATACTAACAAGGTTAGATAAGGTCGGTGTTTTCTATGAATCTTTTTAAGGGTATCTATTATGTTAAGTATGTCACCTATGCACATATTTAATAAGTCAATATTGACTTATTAAATTTGCGAGAACGGGTTGCTGGGTGGACAACGCTTCACATTCGTAGTCCTGAGGTTCGACTCAGGAGTACGAGTTTGTTGATAGACGTATGGCCGACCTAGCGCGTGGTGGCACAGCGATTCCTCCTAAGTTTATCAGTGCCTCCTGCCTAGTGACTATCGCACAAGAATTCTTTGCAAGGACTTAGTGTTTTTTTTATTATTGGCTATTGAACATAATTTTTTTTATTATATATCTCACCATGGGTCAAAAGAAAACCAGTGGTATGTTTCAAGGCAAGAAAACACATGTAAGAATGACCATAGAGAAAAAACCAGAGATCATTCATAAACATGAAAAAGGTACACGTGTTGTTGTACATTAGCTAGGCAGAACAACAAATCCATGTCAACGATATGCACTGTACTTGCTAAAAAAAACAAGCGTTGAATGTAATGAAACGCCATTTTCTGGGCGAGTCCCGGAGGCTCCACGGAGCTATCCCAGGCTGATATGCTAATGTCAGACTTTGGCATCAGTCATGTGTATGGAATTCTTAGGTCTACCGGGGACCACGGCCAGAACCGGGCCCCCTCAGAGAGGCAAGGGGAGCAATGGCCTATAGAAGCCCCTGTGTGGTTGGAAGCATTCTATGTCTGCCATCAACCGGAACAGGCATCCAGAAAGGTAAGCGCCTCAAAACAAACCCCTATTCTGGTTAAAATTGCTACCCAAAACCGAACTAGTGGATAGAACTCCCCAACCGAAAACAAGCAAACTAGTGTGACGTCACACACCGCCGCGCCGCTGTCTGTGCAGCTCCCCCCTCCCCAGGAGGGGGAAGGGGGAGCCCCAGACCCCCCGCGCCGGCTACCCACACCTCAGTTCTTGAGGCTGGATGTCAAAAACGCGAAAAACCGCCGACCGGAGGGAGGGAGGGAGGGATGCCGGGGAGCCTCCGGGACTCACCCAGAAAATGGCGTTTCATTACATTCAACGCTGGTTTTCTGGGGGGAACCCCGTCGGCTCCCCGGAGCTAACTACCCACAGACAGAAAAAAGAGGGACTTACCCGGGAGGCGGTCGTCGCTCACTCCTCAACTTGAAGCCGAGACAACTGGCTGCAACCGCCGACCCAAAGCAACACAGGCCCAACGAGGCCCAGGGACATTCACAAGGCAGCCAGGACCCTGTTCGACCGCCAAAATCCCCGCGCCCGAATATCAGACCAAGACATATTCAAGGGGCCACAACGAAATGAGGAGACGAAAGGAAAGCGAGCACTCTGTCCAAAGACCAGGATGGCTCAGGCGACGCATGAGCAGGCCGGAGGTGAAACAATGCACGAGACAGCTTGCGAAACGGCGCAGATGTAACATCGATACCGAAAGCAAGCTGAAGCGGCTCCGCCAGCGCCGCACGATACGAAGCGACAGTGTTAGGCATAAGATGACGGTCCTGAAACAACCACGAGAGGAAGGACAAGACCACCCGAACAGACAAGGAACTAACACGACGAAGACGCAAAAAGAAACGGAAGGACCGCCAGGAAACTTCATACTGCCGCCGAGAAGAAGCCCTCAGGTGGGACACCAACAAGGAGGCCACCTGATCACCATAGAGATGATGATAGACTCGAGTCAAAAAAACCATACGCGAAGACTCGAGGAGAAGATCGAACCAGCCACGTGACGTACCGGCCCGATCTGCTGAAAGAGGCGGAGCCGCGGGAAAACCCTCGGGTTCGGACACCGAGCAACCAGCGCCTGAAACCAAGGCTGGGCCGGCCACCAAGGGGCCAGAAGGACAACTCTCCCCTGGTAAATTTCTAAGCGAGTCAGGACCTGGAGCAACAGCCGAACCGGGGGAAAGAGGTACAGGAACCCCCACCTCGACCATTCTAGCCGAAAGGCATCGACCCCGACGGCCTCGCGATCGGGTAAGGGCGCCGCATAAACGGGAAGACGCCGCGACCACGCCGACGCGAAGAGGCCCACCTCGGGGCACCCGAACGTCTGGCAAAGCCAACGGAAGGACTCGTCATCGACCGTCCACTCCGTGGAGAGGGGAACGAAGCGAGACAGGGCGTCGGCCAAGACGTTGGACACGCCCCGTACGTGAACCGCCAGGAGAGCCAAACCCCGAGAACTCAGCAGACGAGTCACCCGAAGCGACCAACCCCAAAGAGACAAGGACCGCATCGAACCCCCGTGGTTCAGGCAATGAGCCACCGGAGAGCAGTCCGAATGGAGCCGAATCGTCGATTCGCGGGCCACCCGAATCCTCCCCAGAGCAAACCACACTGCTGCGAATTCCTGCACCGTGCTGTGAGCTCGACGGAAGGACGGATCCTAACGCCCCTGGCCGGTCTGGTGAGCACTGGTCACAAAACCTCAGCCGAGAGACGACGCATCCGTGTACACATCGAGCGAGGGCTCGGGTAGGCGCCAAGGCACTGAACCCCGAAAAACCCGAAGAGGAAGCCGGTGACGCAGCAACCGATGCAAGGCCCCCGGGGGTCGAACTCTGCGATCGCGAGAGAGGCGGAAAGGGGAACCCCGAAGGAACCAGAACAGCCGTCGAAGCCAAACCCGACCCGGCGGGTAGACCACCATCGCGAAGTTCAGGCTCCCGCACAGCCCCTCGAGCAACCGCCGGGTGACCCGAGGGCCCTCCAGAAACAGACGAAGGCGGGACCGCAGCCGCAGGAGAGACTCCGGAGGGAGAGACAAGGAGGCGGTTCGAGAGTCCCAAACGAGACCCAGCCAAGTCCGAACCTGAGAGGGAACCAGATGGGACTTCCTCCAGTTCACCAAGAACCCGAACTTGGCGAGCTGGGAAAGAACCAAATCCCTGGCTAGCAAGCAAGCTGACTGGCTGGGAGCCCAAACCAGCCAGTCGTCGAGGTAGGCCAACACCCGAACACCTAGGAGATGCAAACGAGCCACCACAACCCGTGTAAGGCGCGTGAACACGCGAGGTGCCAGGTTCAACCCGAACGGGAGACAACGAAAGCGGTAACTCAGACGCCCCACAACAAAACCGAGCCAGTCCCTGAACCGCGGATGAATCGGGACATGCCAATAAGCGTCCCGGAGGTCCAGGGACACCATCAAAGCTCCCGGCTCCAAGAGGAGCCGAACCTGAGACAGCGTAGTCATCCGAAAGGAGGGGCAATGAACCCAGGGGTTCAGATGGGACAAGTCCAGAATGAACCGCAGGTCCGCGCAGTCCCGTTTCGGAACCGGAAACAGACGGGAAACCCATCTGAGGGACGACGTCGTTTCAACGACGCCCAAGCAAATCCACTCCAAGACGACTCGACAGAGCGCAAGGGAAGAAACCTGCCCTGCCAGCCCCGACCCCCCAAAGGGGGGAGGGGCCACCCAACGCCACCGCAGGCCGCGAGACATGACCCGAAAGGCCCACGAATCGTGGGACCAGGCGCAGGCGAACAGTGCAAGCCGCCCCCCCATCGCCCCGTGAAGGGGGCAAACCGCGAAAGGGCCGGCGACCCTTACGAGACCCAGAACCCTGCACAGCGCGAACACCGCGCCAACCAGACGAGGGAGGGTTCGCAGGAGGAGCCAACCCCGAACCTGACACCAGAGGCCTACCACGACGAGAGGAACCCCGAGCCCTGGCACGACCTTTCCGAGAAGACCCACCCCGGGACCCCCGGAAAACCAACAAGTCCGACATCGGACGACAAGCCGCCGACGCAGCCTGAATAAACTGCGCCACGGCCGACTCCTCAAACAGAAGAGGACAAAAAGGTGAAGAACGCCTAAGAGCCAGAGCCCAAGCAGATTCCACAGAGGAACCCAGCACCGCCTGCCGACACGCGAGACGGGAAGCATAAAACAGGGAAACCGCATCCCGCAAAATCTGCGTGAACAGCTTCAACAAGGCAGCTGACGAACGCGCAGCCGAGGACAAGGTGCCGGACCCCGGGACGGACCCAAGCGTCCCCACATCCTCCACGAGCCAATCCGAAGACAGCTCCAGGAGGGAAAAGAACCGCAAGGCCGAAGCCAAAAGGCCACGGGCGCGCACGTCCTCTGCAACGAGCGCCGCCAAAAGGGAGGGAACCTGCACATGGAGCTGAATAGCGCCCACATCGCGGGGAAGGGCAGGGGCAAACAAGCACTCATTCAGGTACTCAAGTTCACCCCCCAGGAAAACCTGAAGCACCATGGAAGCTTCCCGCCACTCCAGCATGCGGGAACGACAGAAGGAAAGCCAGGAATGCAGAAGAAACAAGGGGCAGTCTGCTAGCCAGGACGACTCCGGAACCTCGTAACGGAGCCAGAAAGGGAACGAAGTCCCAAACCTGAACGTGGACGGATCCATTTCCGAGGCATAATCCGGGTCACGCAGGAGGTAAGCTGCAAAGGCTGCTCGCACCATACCAGGTTGGATGCGATAAGCCGAAAACCTCCGGAAGGACGGAACTGACGTACCCAGGGGAACACGGAACCGAACCCGGGGAGGGGCCGACACCAAATCCAACTCGTACGCAGAGGGGGGAAAAGAAAACCCCACTCCTTGTAACAATAAGCCCCGCTCAGAGGGAAGAAAAACCCAGGCGGGGTCCAGCGAGGCCCAAGGCCCCCAAGTCAGCCCCTCCCCAGCCTCGAGATCCTTCACCACAGGACCCGAGGCCGAGTCCTCTCCCCAAGCCCCGACCCCACAAGACAAGGACGGAGCAGCCGGAAAAGCTGGAGGAAGGGGGGCCCACTGGTCAGACCCTGAAGCTTCGGCCGGGAGACAAGACTCGAATGCCTCTGCCGCACCCCCCGAAGCTGCCCGAGTCTCCAGATCAAGTAACCCCTGCCCCGACCCCGAAACCCTCAGACGCTTCGGGGCCGGAAGCAGGGGGGGGGGACCAGAACGAACAGAAGGAGAAGGACGAGGAGGTGCGGACTGAACCAGGATCGAAGCGGCCCCCACCCCCAAGTCCGGGTCTCGAAAAGCAAAGCGGGGCAGCCCCGGGGCATCTGGGGAAGCAACCAACCGAGCGCGTTGCAACAGACGAAACCTAGACTGCAACGCACGCGCCGCCTGTACCCGAATAGAATCATCAGAGGATTGGGTAAATTGAGTCACAAGCAAGCAGCAACACTCACAGGACTCAGGGTCGAAAGTATCACCGACCCAACAGGCAGCGTGGCAGAGGCAAAAACAATGAGGGTCACCCTGAGACAAGGGGACCGAGCAACCTTCAAACTCGCACACAGCGAGTGGGGACTCCGGGGTCACATCCATCGGACCCACGCGCCCCCTAGGGGATTCCCAGGGTCCTGAGCGTTTACTTTAAGAGGACTCGCGCTCAGGTAGTCCCAGGCAGGGTGCTGCAAACCGGCACCCAAAACTACCAAGCAAACTTCTAAAGCTGAACCCCAGGGACGTGTACACTCACGGGGACCTAGCAGGGGGCGCCACCGAGGAGAACAGTGGAAGGGCAAAAACAAACTGAATAAAATGACAGAACCCCCCACCAGGCAAAAAGAAAAAGAAAAACAAAACCCCACAAGAGGACAGCGAACCCCAAGGAACAGAGCCGGCCGCGATGTCGGGAAATACAAGCTGAGCAGCACCCTGCGCCCCTACAGGTGCAAACTGCCTCTTACCTGCCGGTAACAAGGGAAAAAAGAACACCCAAGAGCCCAACAGGCGGCCGAAAAACCGAAAGGTAAAACGGACCAGCAGAGGCAGACCCCGAGGAGCCTGTGGAAGGTGGCCCTAAGCCCCAAGGGCAGTACTTACAGGGCACCAAGGGAAGGCAGCCCTAGGCGCATGCAGCCCAAGTACTGAAGATAACTCCTGGCTCTCGCACCCACAAAACCAACACCACACGCAAAGCACAGTGCAGTAGCGACACCGGAGCCAGAGCACACGACCATCGCCTATAGCATCAGCCTCAAGAACTGAGGTGTGGGTAGCCGGCGCGGGGGGTCTGGGGCTCCCCCTTCCCCCTCCCGGGGAGGAGGGAGCTGCGCAGACAGCGGCGCGGCGGTGTGTGACGTCACACTAGTTTGCTTGTTTTCGGTTGGGGAGTTCTATCCACTAGTTCGGTTTTTGGTAGCAATTTTAACCAGAATAGGGGTTTGTTTTGAGGCGCTTACCTTTCTGGGTGCCTGTTCCGGTCGATGGCAGACATAGAATGCTTCCAACCACACGGAGGCTTCTATAGGCCATTGCTCCCCTTGCCTCTCTGAGGGGGCCCGGTTCTGGCCGTGGTCCCCGGTAGGCCTAAGAACTCCATACACATGACTGATGCCAAAGTCTGACATTAGCATATCAGCCTGGGATAGCTCCGGGGAGCCGACAGGGCTCCCCCCAGAAAATGGACATTTTGAGTGTTAAAGTGGCAAAAAACCAGCGTTGAATGTAACGCCATTTTCTGGGTGTGCCCCGGAGGCTCCCTGGAGCTTATCGGACTAATGTATGTTATATTAGACCTGGACATTAGCTAAGGAGTTCAGATCTACCAGGGACCAGCGCCAGAACCTGGCCCCTTCAGAGAGGTTTCAGGGAGTAATGGCCCTGGAAAACCCCCTTGTGGTTGGGGTTTTCCTTATCTGCCATCGACTGGGGTTAGGCACCCAGAAAGGTAGGCATAACAAAACAAACCCCACATGGTAAAAAACTAAAACAAAAAAACAGAGAGGTTGAAATTACTACAATCCCAAGGAAACAAGCAAACATCACACTTTACTGCCACACTGATCATCCACGCAGCCCTCCCCGCCACGAGAGAGGGAGGGGGGAGCCTCGGACCTACCGCACCGGCTGCCTAGCTTCAGTTCGGAAGCTAACCTTTAACCAATGCGAAAAACCGCCGACCGGTGGGAGGGAGGGTTGCCAGGGAGCCTCTGGGGCTCACCCAGAAAATGGCATTTCATTACATTGAACGCTGTTTTTCTGTGGGGAGCCCCTACGGCTTCCTGGAGCTTCATACCCAAAGAGAAAGAAAAGAAAGGGCTAACCTGGGAGGCGGCCGCCACAATCTCCGCAACGCGAAGCCGAGACAACAGGCTGCAACCTGCAACCCAAGGCAACAAGAACACACAGGAGCAGATGCGCATAAAGAATGGGCGGCCAAGAACCTGTGCGACCCTCAAATCCCTGTGCCCGAAATGAGCCCTAGATGTCACCAATATAGCAGCAAAAGCTGCAAACGTCCAAACAGCACAGGCGAGAGGACAGACCGCAGGCTGGAAGACTGAAAAACTCTGCGGATGACCTGGGAGACCCGAGCCCTGAAACAGGGAACGAGGGGAACCGGATGAACCCAAAGCGCATCCCCAGACACGGTACGCAGGTAACGGCAAAAAGCGCAACTGGACAACATGGGATGCACCCTTGGCCAAACCAATCAAGCATCAATAACCCAAGAACCCCTCCGGAAAATAGCTGTCTCAACCGTCGCCAGAATGGATAAAGGCTGCAAACCTAAAAACCTACCACCAGTACCAAAGAGCAGAATCCTGAACCACAAACTGAGAAGATAAGAAGGCACCCTGATCAAGGACAAGTACAGCTCAGGCGACGCATGAGCAGGCCGGAGGTGAAACAAAACATGAGAAAGCATACGAAACGGGGCAGATGTGATGTCCACCCCGAAAGCAAGCTGGAGCGGCTGCGCCAGCGCCACACAAAACGAGGCGACAGTAAGAAACATCAAATAACTGTAGTCCTGAAAACCCAAGAAAAGACAAGACAACCGATGCGAAAGAGAAGACAACCTATGAATAGCAAGAAAAGGTGCATAGAAACACCAGGAACGTCATACTGTCGCCAAGACGAAGCTCGTAGGTGGGACACTGTCAACAAAGCCAACTGATCACCACAGAGATGGTGATACCCAAGTCAAAATACCAGATGTGAAGAGCTGAGGAGAAGGCCGAAGCAGTCATGTACAGGACCGATCCGACCTAACAAAAGAGGCGGAATCGCAGGAAAACGCCCCGGGTTCGGACACCTATCAAGCAGCGTCTGAAAATAAAACTTGGCCGGCCACCAAGGAACCATAAGGACTACTCTCGTGGGAATGGGCTCCAACCGAGCCAGAACCCAAAGCAACAGCTCGACTGGGAGAAGAGGAACAGGTACCCCCACCTCGACTAATCCTGCCGAAAAGCATCCACCTTGAACGCCTCGCAGGCGGGTAAGAGCGCCACGTAAAATGGGCGATGCCTAGACCACGCCAACTCGAAGACGTCCATGGCCAGGAGTCCTTACTTCTGGCAGAGCCAACGAAATGAGTCGGCGACGACTGGCCAATCCGCGAACAGAGGAATGAACCGAGACAGCTGTCCACCAGGACACAGGACACACCCCGGACATGAACCTCACGGTTAGCCAAACCCTGAGAGTTCAGCAAACAAGCCACTCTAAGGAACCAACCCCAAAGATCAACACCTAAGAGAAACCCTGTGGTTCCGCAAAGAACTGCCAGAGAACAGTCCGAATGTAGCTGAATGGTAGAGCACCGAGTGACCCAAACCCTCCGAAGTGCAAACCAGACAGCCACGAATTTCCGAACCGTGCTGTGAGCCCGACGAACGGACAGACCCTACCATTCCCGGCCGACCTGGTAAGCACTGGTCTCAAAGCCCCAGCCAAGAGATAACCCATCCGTGAACACATCGAGCGAAGGCTTGGGGAGGTGCCAAGGCACGGAACCCTGAAAACCCCAAAGAGGAAGTTGGTGACGCAGTACCAACACAAGATCCCCGGAGGAACGAACCTAACGATTGCAAGAAAGGCAGAAGGGGAGTCTCCGAAGGAACCAAACAGACGCCAAAGCCAAACCCGACCCCCATGGGCAGACCAGCACGTCGAAGTTCAGACTCCCACACAACTGCTCGAGCAACCGCTGAGCAACCAGGTACCCCCGTCATGAACAGCCCAAGGCAGGACCACAGCAGCAGCAACACTTCTGGAGGGAAAGACAAGGAGCGGCCCAAGAGCCATAAACAAGGCCCAGCCAGGTCCGAACCCAGGACGGAAACAGATGGAATCACCTCCAGATCACCAAGAAACCAAACCCGGCGATCTGGAAAGAACCACACCCCTGGCGAGCAGACAAGCGGACCGACTGGGCGCCCACACCAGCCAGTCGTCGAGGTAGGCCAGACACCGAATCCCAAACAGACTCAGACAGGGCACCAAGATCCGGTAAAGATGCAAAATATACCAAGTGCCAATTACAAAATAGGGAAGGCAACAAAAGCGACAAGCCTGAAACCCCACCACCAACTGTGCCAGTCCTGGAAAACTGGAGAGGAACGTGCCAAGAATTGACCTGGAAGTCCAGGGCCACCATCCAGGCACCCGGCCCCAACAGAAGCCAGACAGGAGACAACAGTCCTCCGATGAGGGCATAGAATCCAGGGCGCAGACTGAAGAAGTCCAGAAGAACCGCAGATTCAACAGGCCCATGTCTGCAAAGAGCAGACGGAAACCCCAGAAGGATGGGGCAGATCGACCACATCTTAACGCACCCACTAAGATGACATGACGAAGCGCAGGGGAAGAAGCCCACCCCGCCAGCCCTGAACCCCCCAAAGGGTTCAACTCAGTAGACAAGTTACCCGAAGCGACGATCCCTAAAGAGCCAAGGACTGCATAAGTTCAGACAATGAACCAACGTGGAGCAGGCCGAATGGAGCCGGATCATCGATCCGTGAAAGACCTGAACCCTCCGAAGCGCAAAACCACACAACCGCGAACTCCCACACCGTGCTATGGGCCCAACGGAAGGACAGACCCCACCGCCCCTGGCCGCCCTGGTGAGCACTGGTCACAAAGCCCCAGCCAAGAGATGACGTGTCCGTGAACACATTGAGCAAGGGCTCGGGCAGGTGCTAAAGCACAGAACCCCGGAAAACCCGAAGAGGAAGCCGGCGACGCAGCAGCCGACAGAAGGTCCCCAGGGGTCGAACCCAGCGATCTCGAGAGAGGAGGAAGGGACGTCCCCGAAGGAACTAGAACAGCCAACGAAACCAAACCTGACTCAGCGGGTAGACCAACATTGCAAAGTTCAGGCTCTCGCACAGACCCTCGAGCAACCGTCGGGTGACCCGGGAGCCCCCCAGAAAAAAGCTCAGGAGGGACTGCAGCCGAAAGAGAGATGAAAGAGAAAGAGAAAGAGACCAACCGAGCTGTGGTGGGTATGTGGGCCTGCGGGCCGCTCAAAACGACAGCCTGGTGGACCAAACTCTCACAAGTCGAGCCTGGCCTCGGGCCGGGCTTGGGGAGTAGAAGAAATCCCAGAACCCCATCAAGCAGGTATGCCGGAGGAAGAGACAAGGAAACAGTCCGAGAGTCCCACACAAGACCCAGCCAGGACTGAATCTGGGAGGAAACTAGATGGGACTTTCTCCAGTTCACCAGGAACCCGAACACAGTGAGTTGGGAAAGTACCAAATCCCTGGGGAGCAGACATATGGACCGACTGGGGGCACAAACCAGCCAGTCATCGAGGTAAGCCGAGGTAAGTTGAGGTAAGCGAGATAAGGTAAGCAATACCGAGAAAGAATGTGGAAACGAGAAAGTTGGAACAAAAAAACACAGAAGTAGCCAAGTCTTGCACGGGTATAAACAATAAGAATACAATCACAGATGAAAATATTTGCAGGTACTATGCAAAAGGACAGTGCAGATATGGCACCAGAGGCACAGAATGCACATTCATGCACCCACAGAAATGCCGAAACTGGTTAGGGAAAGGCAGATGTCGTTTTGATACCGAGTGTAGATATTTTCACCCTAAGCTATGCAAACTCTCAGTTAATGAGAGGAAATGCTACGATCTTCATTGCCTTGATTTCCACGTCAGAGGTACAAAGCGCTATACAAGAGAGAAAGTCCAATATAATAGCCCTGGAAATTTTTTAGAGGCAGGCAGAAACAGAGGGAGAAACAGACAGGCAGAAACAGAGGGAGAAACAGACAGGCAGAAACAGAGGGAGAAACAGACAGGCAGAAACGTTGCAGGAGTACGGATGGAGAAGGGGAAATGCCCAAGACAGGACTACGGTTCGTCATCAAGCTCACACATACTACACCCCCCAACTACACACAGACTACCACACTCCCCAGTATCACTTCCGAAACTGGACAAACCATTGCCACAACAACACACCCTGGGTCAGGGTAGAGAGGAGGGAGAACTACCAAAACCTTCCAGAAGTGACACACAATATGGACAATCATTCATATTTGCAAACATTCAAGGTTTAAAGCCAAAGTCAAGAAATAAAGTTAAAAGTCAAGAAAATAAAGTTTCTTATTAGAGTCAAACTCAATATTTGGGTCATTCATGGAAACTCATACAAAAGATTACATGGATGGTTAAATCTGGATTCCAAATTATAATTTATATAGATGTGATAGAAAAACTAGAGATCAAGTTTATGATAATGGAGGAGTAGGTCTGTATATTAAAGAAGACCTGGTATGCACAGAGCTACTAAACTCAACCAATGAGGTGGTAGAGGTACTTGGAATTAAGGTAAAAAATCTAAACCTAATTATTATTCTAATATATAAACCGCCAGATACAACGGTTGAGGAATTCACAGAGCAGATGCACAAAATAGAGAACATCCTTGATAACCTAGCAAACCCAGCTCCAGATATTATCTTCCTTGGAGATTTCAATTTACCAAATCTAAGATGGAGAATGGCAAACACAAATATCATAGCAGGGAATGACCCGGGAAATAACCAACCACAGGTCAGAGAACTTTTGAGATTCTGTGACAAATTCTCACTCAATCAACAGATTACAGAACCAACTAGGAACGAAAACACACTAGACTTATTATTCACAAACAATATTGAACTAATCAGAGACTTACAATCTCAGATACTACATACTCAGACCATAAGCTCATTAAAGTGCGAACTAGCATAAATAACGGTAGTAGGTCTAAGAGACCCAACAAGCTAGAAGGAGTATTCAATCAATTAAATTTCAACAATAAGAGGATCGACTGGGAAAAAATAAATGTAGACCTTGCAACCATTCAATGGGAGACGGTCTTAAGCGACGAAACTCCCACACAGTGACTGTGAGCTGGAGGAGACAGGAGTCGCACTGCAGCAAGCTCCTGGAAATATAGAATTACCTAAGTATTGGGAACAGGTTGAGGGCTACAGTGGTGTCCCAGGTTACATAAAGGTTCAAGGAAGTGTAAAAGCAAATAAAATACAATAAACAAGTAAAAGTGAGTGAAAATAGCTGAGTGGAAAAGTTTGTTTTGGTCTAGAACAAAAACAAAGATGGCCGCTGCCGCCACCACCACTGGGAATGTAGACACACCAACAGATGATGGTTTCAAAGGATTCTCACCACAAGATATAAGGAAAGGAGGTGTTCTTGGCAGGTTAGAGATAATTGAGGATATGCAAAAGAAGTATGAAGAAAAAGTGCTTAAATTGGAAGAGGACAATGGAACTCTTAGGAGTGAGCTTTGCACTCTAAAAGGGAGTATTCTTCAGCAAGGTAAGATTATTACTGCATTAACAGACAAGGTAACAAATCAGGAGGAGCAAATCAAGGAACTAGTGAAAGAAAATGAGGCGTGGAAAGTGAAGTGTGGTGACTTTGAAGAAATAAACAAGAAAATAGACTCATGGTGAACAACTCCAAGCAAGCCTAAGGGCTAACATAGAGTTAGGTAAGGATCTCCAACTGGAAACTTCACTGACAACTCACATAGAGGAAGTGAATAAATAACTAGAAAAGTATAAAGAAGTAATAAAAGTGACATATGCTCAAGTTGTAAAAGAGAAAGAGACTATCAAAGAAGTGTGTTCGGAAGTCAAAACCAGAAATGACCAACAAGAAGGAGAAATTAGGCAAGCAATTAGGAAAGAACTGGTTACCAACAGTAAACTGGTACAAAACACTGCAGATAGAACTAAGTCCATAATAATTTTTGGATGTTTAGAGAAGGAAATTTCATCTAGGGTGGACCGAGCAGCAGAAGAGATGAAAATCATAAAGAAAATAGTAGGTTTAGGAGAAGGCTCAAAGGAAAATGTCTGTGATTTTAGAAGAATATGAAAATATGAGAAAGACAAGAACCGCCCCTTAAGGGTGACATTTAATGGAGTGAAAAGCATGATAGAAGTGCTAAGAAATGCCAGGAAATTGCATAGTGATGAGGTTGGCAAACTTTGGGCAATAAGACAAGACCTCTCCAGGGAAGACAGAGAAAAGCTGAAAATGAACCTAATTGAGGCAAAACATCTAAATGGGGATAGAAATGAAGAAGACAGAAATTCTTTTTTCTACAAAGTGACAGGGACTGGAAAGCTTGTGAAATGGTACAAGCTTGTGAAAAGGCGCCACAGCCCCGAAAATCCCGGGAACAACACGAGAACCACGAGCAGCAAGGCCCCTGCACGAACACCAAAAATCCATGTCCGAAAGACCGCAAGGCCACGTCGCCCAGACGGCAGCGAGAGCAGCGAAGCCACGAACGCCACAGGCATGAGGGAAGAACACAGGCAGCTTAGCCGCAAGAACACGGCTGACCACCCGGGACACTATCACCCGCGAACCGGGAAGAACAGAACCAGATCAACGCAAAATGCGCTCCGGACCCAAACACAGTGGCACGCAAACAACAGCGGAGGGCCGCCACTGAACACAAAAACAACACACCCAAGGCCCGACCAACGAAGCACCAACAAACCCTGGACCCCTCCAGAACGCAGCAGCCCCACCCCGCGCCAGAAAAGATGGAGACTGCTGCCACCAAACAACCAAAACGCTAAAACCGAAGGAGCAAGAAAACTCAGCGACTCGACCCCCAGAGGCAAAGGCCCAAAGGAAAGAGCCGACGAAAAAACACACCGGAACCGAAGGGGCACTACCAACCGAGGAGAAGACAGAGCACGCTGACCAGAGACCAGGATGGTGCAAGCGGCGCACGAACAGGCCGGAGGTGAAATGACGCACAAGACAGCTGACTAACGGTGCAGAAGCAACACCAAGACCGAAAGCAAGCTGAAGCGGCTCCGCCTGCGCCGCACGAAAAGAGGCGACAGTATGTGGCAAGACGACGGCCCCCAACCCCCACCAGAAACCTAAGCCGAGAGTAAACCAAGCTAACAAGAGTAACCACCTAAGAAGGGACAGGAAAAGGAAGGACCGCCAAAATACCCCATACTGCCGCCAAGAGAAGCACGCAGGTGGGACACCTACCACGAAGCCACCCGACCACCAACCGGAGGCGAGACCACGAGGCAGAACATAAGCAGCCCCGACAAGGCCCCTCCGAGCCCAGGAAAAAGGCGGAGCCGCGAGAAGATCTCGGGCGCGACCACCGAAACCCAGGCGGCACAAGGAGATGGAACGTCTGCCGAACAGAAAAACTCCCCAAAGCATGCAAGCCTGCCAGGAGTTCAGAAACGACGGGTCCGACGCGAGACATCGCAAGACCCCCCCCCCAAAAAAGAAAAAAAAACGGCAGGGCAAGCTAGGAAACCAAAGAAGGCGGAAGGGTCGCCGCCAGAACAGGACCCGAACCAAGGGGCACGAACAACTGCAATAGACCGAGACAAAGAAGCACATCACAGGACACAGGCTGACCAACGCCTAAGAACACACGCAGAACATCCCTGCTGCAGAGGAGGCAGGAAGAAAGAGCAGAAGCACAAAAAAACCCAGGAGAACAACCAGGGGTGGACAAGCAGGCAGGGACAAAAACCCCACGCAATCCCCAGGCACAAAACGGCAGCAAAGTGCCACTCCACAACCGGACACAGGAACAAGGACACGCCACCGTGAAACACGGTACAAATGCACACAAGCAGCAGCAGCAACAGGCACCACTGCAACACGTAAATAGCAACTCCCCTCTGCAAAGGCAGAGAATGGAGCAGACAGACCCCAGACAGGGCCAACGGAGACACGACAAAACCCTGCAGGCCCAGAAACCTGCACCAGGCGACCGACGGCGGAGAAACCCCACTCGATACCTGCTGGATGAGGTACTGGGAGCTCTTTTACACCTGAAGCCCGGCCCAAGGTCAGGCTAGACCGGCCAGAGGATGGCCCACCAGGCAGCTACTAGGAGCAGTCCACCGGCCCACATACCCCCACAACCAGGACGGGCCGGAACTGCCATACGAAAACAGGCCAGTGCGCCCTGTAAGTCCACGGACAAACCAGCAAGAAGGCTTATGCTCGCAAGTAGGTCGTGTAACAAGCACAGACCTCTGATGGTAATACAGTGTTCCCCAAAGGTGCCAATAGCACCACTGCACTCCACTGGTACTATCCCGCAAGTTCTACCAGATAGGCGGGACCCAAGAGCCAGAGCTCAAATCCTGCAAGCACAGCCAGGAGCCTTACCAGGTGAGTACAGAACCAACCCTACAACCCCCACACCTCACAACATTAAAAAAGGAGGGTCCCCTGAATGACTCCAGCATGGGTTGGACATGCACATGAGGGGGACAGGAAGGGGTGATAAAGGGACAGTCACTGGTGTGCGAACGGTCTCAGTCGTACAAAAATATACCTAAATAAAGACAGGTATAAACACCGCCGCATCCAGCGCCCGGCCAAAAGACGCCAGACCGCAGAAACTCACCTAGCGAATGGTGGCACGAACTTGACACGACCCAACCTTGCCCAGAAGAACTTGGGAGCACCGCCAGGTGAAGACGCCAGAGCCGGACCCTGCCGGACCCGCAGGAGAGCAGGGAGAGGCGAAGGAGGCGGTCCACACCCATGACACAGGGAAAACCGCGGTGTCCTCCCCACAACTGGGAACCAGGACACCCCCGGCGTGAAGGGGCACATACCGCAGCCAGGGAGAAGAACGAGAGGCGAAGCACTGTAGCAAAAAAGGGCGCAAAACACCAGCACTGAAACACCGCCCAGACCAAAACAAACTCCACGGCGCATGCGCATAACACGCTGGCCGAACCGCACACCCTCCCTGCGGGAAGGCGCCAGCCAAGACTACTGCACGAGAAAAGTAGCCAAAAGAGGAAGCAGGAACAATAAAACCGGCCAAAGAAGCAAAGAGCCCAAAAAGGAACCCAACCGGGCGACAAGTAGCCCAACCGGGCGACAAGTAGCCCAACCGGGCGACAAGTAGCCCAACCGGGCGACAAGTAGCCCAACCGGGCGACAAGTAGCCCAACCGGGCGACAAGTAGCCCAACAGGGCGACAAGTAGCCCAACAGGGCGACAAGTAGCCCAACAGGGCGACAAGTAGCCCAACAGGGCGACAAGTACGAGGAGCCGACAGACGTTCCAATAACGCGGGAAGTAGCGAAAAACCTTCCCGTACCCTCGAAAACACAGAAGCCAACACTAGTCCCGAAGGCATACGAAGGCGCAGGCGCACCCGAGATCAGAAGTCACGCAGAACCCCATCGAACGGGGAAACATGACAAAAACACCGTCCAAAAAACGGGTGGGAGGAAACATCCACCCACAGGACGGAACCAACCGACTCAAAGGCCAAGGAACCGAGCCCGGGGAGGGGCCGACGTCCAACAGCACGTACGGCGAGTGGGGAGGAAAGACCCCACTCCGCGTAACCACAAGCCCCGCCTAGAGGGGGATAAAAACCCCCACGGGGTCTAACGGGGCCAAGGCCCCCCCAAGTCAGCCCCTCCTCAGCCCCGGGAACCTACACGACAGGCCCCGGGGCCGAGCCGTTCCCCCAAAGCCCCGGCCGTACCAGAAAACCGGGGCAGCCGTGAAAACACTAAGGAAGGGAGCCCACTGGCAGACTCATACAACACGGCTGTAGGAACAGGCTCAAATGCCCCCGTCACTACCCCGGAAGGGGAATTCCCCGAGACTGCCCGAGTCTCAACACCAAAAACCCCGCCCCGAACCTACAGACGGTAAGGAACCGGATGCAGGCAGGAAGGGTGAACCAGGGGAAAGACAAGGGGGCGTGGATGGAACCGAAGCAACCAACACCCCCAAGTCCCAAAACGAACTACAACGGGGCAGCCCCGGGGCTCCCGGGGAGGAAACCACGAGAAAGTTGCCACCACCAAGGCTCAAGTGCAACGCCCCTGCTGCCCGCACCCGCTTTGTTAGCACAACTGGGTAACCGAGCCACAACGAGCAACCAAACTCGCAGGACTCCGGGTTGAAGGTGTCACCGACCCCACAGGCAGCAGACGGAGGCAAAACAGAGAGTCACCCAGAGACAAAGGGTGAGAGCAACCCTCAAACTCGCTGGAAGCGAGGGGGGGGGACTCTGGGGTCACATCCATCGGACCCGCGCGCCCCCAGGGGTTTTCCAGGGTCCCGAGCGTTTACTTTAAGAGGACTCGCGCTCAGGTAATCCCAGGCAGGGTACTGCTAACCGGCACCCAAAGCTACCAAACAACTTTCTAAGAGCTGAACCCCCGGGACGTGTACACTCACGGGGACCTAGCAGGGGTACCACCAGAAAATACTCAGAACACAAGGGACACAAGGGGCAAGAACGAAGGCAGACCCCCCCACTAGGTAGATAAACAAAAAGAAAAAGAAAACCCCGCAAGAGGACAGCGTACCCAAGCGGAACAGAGCCGGCCGCTATGATTGGTAAAGACAAGCTGCACAGTACCCTGCGCCCCACCAGTGCAAACACTGCCCCTTACTCTAAGGCGAACAAGGGAGACAGAACACCCGAGCACACAAAGAGCGGCTGAAAACCAAGCAGTAAACGGCCAAGCAGGGGCAGGACCCAAGGAACTTGTGGAAGGTGGCCCCAAGCCCCAAGGGCAGTACTTACAGGGCACCTAGGGAAGGGAACCCTAGGCGCATGCAGCCCGAGTACCGAAGAATCACTCCCGGCTCACGCACCACCTAGAAAACAGACACCACACTCTAGGTACAGTGCTGAAACAACCACTGGAGCCGGAGCACATAACCGATGCCTATAGCATCAGCCGAAGAACTGATGGGTGGATAGCCGGCGTGGGAGGTCTGGGGCTCCCCCTTCCCCCTCCCGGGGAGGGGGGAGCTGCGCAGACAGCGGCGCGGTGACGTATGATGTCATACTAGTTTCCTTGTTTTCTGTTGAAGAGTTCTATCTGCTAGTTCGGCTTAGGTAGCAATTTTCACCAGAATAGGGGTTTGTTTTGGAATGCTTACCTTTCTGGATGCTTGACCCGGTCAATGGCAGACATAGAATGCTTCCAACCACACGGGGGTTTCTATAGGCCATTGCTCCCCTTGCCTCTCTGAGGGGGCCAGGTTCTGGCTCGTGGTCGCCGGTAGGCCCTAGAACTCCATACACATGACTGATGCCAAAGTCTGACATTAGCATATCAGCCGGTAAACCTCCGGGGAGCCGACGGGGCTCCCCCCAGAAAACCCGCCGACCGGAGGGCGGGAGGGTGCCGGGGGAGCCTCAGGGACTCACCCAGAAAATGCCGTTTCATTACATTCAATGCTGGTTTTCTGGGGGGAGCCCCTATGGCTCCCCGGAGCTACTTAACCAAAGACTACCTAAGAAAACAAGGGGACATACCCGGGAGGCGGTCTGTGAACCAATCCTCAACACGAAGTCGAGACAACAACCCAAGGACCCCTCCGGAAAGCAGCAGGCACATCATTTGCCAGAAAAAAGGGAGAATGGCCGCAGACGAAGAAACCTATGACCATGACCATAGGAGCCAAAAACCACTGCTCCTGAGAGGAGCAAGAAGCTCTGCCACACGACCCCCAGAAGCCAATGCCAACATAAAAAGAAAGCCGAGGCAAAGCAAACCTGACCCCAAGGAGCCACAACCACCAAGGAAAAGAAAAACAGGAGAGCACCCTGTCCAAAGACCAGGACGACACAGGCAGTGCATAAGCAGGCCGGAGGTGAAACAACGCACGATACAGCCTGCGAAACGGCGCAGAAGGAATATCGACACTGAAAGCTAGCAGCAGAAACCAAGGTGCCAGACCCAGGAACGGCCCCAAGCGCCTCTACATCCTCCGCAAGCCAATCCTATGACAGCCCCAGGAGGGAAAAGAAAACGCAGGACCAAAACGAAAATGCCACAAGCGTGCAAGTTCACCGCCACAAGTGCAGCTGACAGGTAAGGAACTGGCATAAGGAGCCGCCCCGCACCAACATCCCGCAGAAGGGCAGGAGCGAAAAGACTCATTAAGAGGAGCAAAATCGCCCCCAGGAAAACGAGTAGCGCCGAGACAGCGCGAAGAGAAGAGATGCACAAAAGAACAAGAAGGCCTAACACCCAGAAGCTGCCGGGAAGAGGACCCACAAGCCCTAGAAAGGACCGTAGGGAAGCTCAACCGAATGACGACAGACGTACCAGAAAACGGGAAGGAGCAAAACCGCCCCGAACCTTCGAGAACAAAAAGAAGCAAACACAAAGGACGAAGGCACAAAAACCCCGTCGCACCCGAGACCAAAAGTCATGCAGAAACCCCAAGAAGAGCGGGACACGACAGAGAAAGCCCGTCCCGGAAAACAGGGGCGAAGACCGTAGAAAAGCACCCACCGACAGGGCGGAAACAACGGGCACAATGGACAAGGAACCGAGCCCAGGGAGGGGCCGACGCCCACAAAGGATGTGCGGAGAGGGGGAACGGAAAAACCCCACACCATAAAACTGAAAGCCCCGCCCAAAGGGGTAGAAACACCCTAGCGGGGACCAACAGGGCCTGAGGCCCCTCACGTTAGCCCCACCCCAGCCCCGGGAACCCACCCTGCAGGCCCCGGGGCCGAGCTGTCCCCTCAAAGCCCCAGCGTCAAGAAAAACCCCGGGGCAGCCGTGAAAAACATGAAGGAAGGGAGCCCACTAGGCTCTGGAACTTGCACCGAAACCGGAGGATAGGCGAGGAGCGAGACGAAGACCCCAAGCTCATCCCCAGCCAGCACAATGAGGCGAGGACAAGACAGAGAATCCAAGGAACATGGAAAAACCAGGCCCGGCACAGCAAGACCGGCAAGGAAGGAGAGCTCCAGAGGGAGCATGGAAGGGCCGAACATAAAGCCACAACCAACCCAGACACGCAGCTGCACTACCAAAACCGCAGCAATATGTCACCACACTCCCCTAGGAAGCGACAGAGAAGATAGATAAATCGTACACAAGTGGCACACAAGGGGACACAGGCGGAAACCAAGCACCCAACTGAGCCACAGGGACGGTAGAAGAAACGTGTGCAGTGTAACAGGCAATCAAAGGAACACATTAGGCAGCCCAACATGGGCTGACCCTATACACAGCCCCAGGAGCAGAGATGAGAGCGCCCAAGAAGCACAGAATCCGCCCGACAGGCAAACGACAGGGGAGAGGCGGAACCAAAGAGCCAGAACCCAACCTGCAAGCACAAGAAGGCGAACACAAAACCTCCGACACAGGAAAACGTACTACCAAACAGGCACCCCCACCGTTGCACTGTGGAACAAGGTGGAGGCGGGGCCTCGAACTCAAGCAAGGTTAGACAAGCATAGGAGAGGGGCAGGAGGAGTACAGGCAGGAGCCGCCTCGGAAGGGCCAAGAGGCCACCCGCAGACACCCGTGAACCGAGGAAGGAATCAGGTGGAGAGAACAAGAGCTGCCCAGTATGGGCTAATAGCCCTGCAGTAGGCACCTCGGGTGATACGGTCCACGTTCTCAAGTACGTATGTACACCCATTCCTACTCCCAAAAACAAAAACAGCGTCAGGAAGAAGGAGACGCCAAACCGCACCAACTCACCTGCTGAACATAGGCGCTGAAGGCGGCCAGGGCGTCCATGCTGGAGAGGAAGGGAGCAGCGAAGGAGGCTCCCCACCCTAGAACGCAGGGGAAAAACCTCGTGACTTCCCCACAGCGGCACCCCAGAACACCCCCAAAGCAACGGGGCACGGACTGGATTAAGAAGAGAGCGAGAGGCGAAGCCACCCCCCCCAAAGAAAATGGATGCAGAACACGTGTGCACACCACCCAGAACCAAAACAAACTCCCACGGCGCATGCCCAGGACGCGCAAGAAAAGTAGCCCAACAAGGCGAGAAGTAGCCCAACAAGGCGAGAAGTAGCCCAACAAGGCGAGAAGTAGCCCAACTAGGCGAGAAGTAGCCCAACCAGGCGAGAAGTAGCCCAACTAGGCGAGAAGTAGCCCAACAAGGCGAGAAGTAGCCCAACAAGGCGAGAAGTAGCCCAACCAGGCGAGAAGTAGCCCAACCAGGCGAGAAGTAGCCCAACAAGGCGAGAAGTAGCCCAACCAGGCGAGAAGTAGCCCAACCAGGCGAGAAGTAGCCCAACAAGGCAAGAAGTAGCCCAACAAGGCGAGAAGTAGCCCAACCAGGCGAGAAGTAGCCCAACAAGGCGAGAAGTAGCCCAACCGGCTACAAGGAGCCCAACAAGGTGAGAAATAGCCCAACTGGCGACAAGCAGCCCAACTGGTGACAGTAGCCCAAACTGCTACAAGGAGCCCAAACGGCTACAAGGAGCCCAACCTGTCCAAAACAGAAGGAACTAGTATGGAAGCAAACTCCGGGACACGCAGGAGGTAAGCCGCAAAGGCCAACCGCACCGCAGGAGAAGAGATGCGGGAAGCCGAAAACCTCCAGAAGACGGAACCGAAGAAACCACAGGGACACGGAACCAAACCTGGGGAGGAGCAGATCCCAAGCCCAAATCGGACGCAGAGGGGGGAAAGAAAACCCCACTCCGCGCAACAGTAAGCCCCGCTCAGAAGGACGGAAATCCAGGCGGGGCGCAATGAAGCCCAAGGCCCCCAAGGCCGCTCCTCCCCAACCCCAGGAGCCTCTACACCAGGCCCTGGGGCCGAGTCGACCTCCAAAGCCCCGGCCCCACAAGAAAAAGCCGGGGCAGCCGAGAGAGCTGGAAGAGAAGGGGCCCACTGGTCAGACCCCGGAGCATCGGCCGAAGGAACAGACTCGAATGCCTCTGCAGCTACCCCGGACGGGGCAACCCCCGAAACTGCCCAAGTCTCAGAACCTCTAACCCCGCCCCGAAGCCTGCAGATGCGCAGGGGTCGGAAGCAGGAGGGGGAAAAACAAGGGGGGCGTGGAAGAACCAAGGCCGAAGCAACCAAAACCCCCAAGTCTGGGTCCCTACACAAGCGGGGCAGCATTGGGGCGTCCGGGAAAGCGACAAACCTGAGCGCGTTGCAGCATCCTACCCTGCAACGCGCGAGCTGCTTGCACCCACGGGAATTCATCAGCAGACTGGGTGAATGGAGTCACGAACAAGCAACAAAGCTCGCAGGACTCGGGGTCGAATGTGTCACCGACCCAACAGGCAGCATGACGGAGGCAAAAAACAAGGAGAGTCACCCTGAGACAAAGGAACAGAGCAACCCTCAACTCGCACAAAGCGAGAGGGGACGCAAGGGTCTTCACTATTGGACCCGAGAGCCCCCGGGGGGTTTACCAGGGCCCCTAGATTGGGTCTGTTAAGGGTTATCCCAGGCAGGGCACTGCTAACCGGCGCCCCAAACTACCAAGCAAACTGCTAAAGCTGAACCCACTGGACGTGTCCACTCGCGAGGGCGAAGCAGGGGGTGCCACCACACAAACGAACCTAATATAAGGGGGGGGGGGAACACAAGGCAGACCCCCCTACCAGGCAAAAACAAATAAAAAAGAAAAACCACACAAGTGGACAACGTACCCAGAGGGAACAGAGCTGGCCGCTGTCATAGGTGAAAACTAGCTACGCAGTACCCTGCACTCCACCAGTGCTATAACTACCACTTACCCCAAGGTAAACAAGGGAGTAAAACCCCTAAACCCTCGGGATGGCCAAACGCCAAGTAGCGAAAAGCCAACAGGTAGACCCAAGGCAACTTGTGGAAGGCAACCCCAAGCCCCAAGGGCGGTACTTACAGGGCACTCAGGGAAGGCGACCCTAAGCACATGCAGCCCTAGTACCTGAGAATACTACTCCCAGCTCACACGCCCACCGTAAGAGCAGCACTGCAAACAAGTCACAGCACTGAGACAAGATCGGAGCTGGAGCCACACATCAGTGCATTAACCCATCAGCCGAGGAACTGGGGCGGGGATCGCCAGCGCGAGGGTCTGGGGCTCCCCCTTCCCCCTCCCGGGGAGGGGGGAGCTGCGCAGACATGTGGCGCGGCTCGTGTGACGTCATGTTTGTTAGTTCGTTTTCCTGGGGGAGTTCTGTCCACTCGTTTGTCGATTTTTGTTGTTAACCAGAATAGGGGTTTGTTTTGTGGCGCTTACCTTTCTGGGTGCCTGTCTCGGTCGATGCCAGATATAGAATGCTCCAAATCACATGTGCATTTCTATGGGCCATTGCTCCCCATGCCTCTCTGAGGGGGCCAGGTTCTGGCTCGTGGTCCCCGGTAGGCCTAGAACTCCACCCACATCGACTGATGCAAAATAGTTAGGGTAACCATATCAGCCATGGATAGCTCCGGGGAGCCGTAGGGGCTCCCCCCAGAAAAACAAAGCAACAAGATCAGTAGTGGAAGGGGGAGTAAAGAGCAAAGAAAAAGGGAACATGTTCCTGAAAATTGTATATACCAACATAGATGGAGTTAGGTCAAAAACTTTGCAGTTGCAAGATATAATCCAGCTTAGGGTCCCAGATAATGTCGCATTATCAGAGATGAAACTTGAAGGAAATATAATAAATGAAGTCATATTCCCAAGAGGTTATTCAGTTTGGAGACATGACAGGAAAACTAGGAAGGGAGGAGTGGCTGTACTGGTGAAAAAACATCTGAAGGTAAGAGTTAATATTTGAAAACCCTCGAGATATTGACATAATGGCATTGCAGATCTGGAATCAGGATGATAAGCTGATAATTTTAAATGCCTACAGCCCACCAGCAAGTAACACATGGACAAAGGAAGAACTGGATGACAAACGAGAAGGCCTCATAATGGTCATGAGAGATATTATTGCACAAGCAGATAAAGATAAATCACGACTGTTGATACTGGGGGACTTCAACTTTAAAGCAATAGACTGGGAGGCCTATGAAGCAAGAACGGAGGACTTTTGGACATGCAGATTTGTGAACCTCATTCTGGAGACATTCTTGTATCAACACATAAAGCAGGCCACAAGAATGAGGGAAGGAGATATACCGTCAGTACTGGATCTAGTATTCACCAGGAAAGAAGAAGAGATATTTGACATCCAGTATCTTCCTCCCTTGGGAAAGAGTGATCACGTCCTGTTAGACATTGATTATGCTTTAAGA